>NW_023179820.1:4151464-4184106 GCF_002007445.2 Ailuropoda melanoleuca
CCTGCATATTCTCAGACCACAATGCTTTGAAACTGGAACACAATCACAAGGAAAAAATTGGAAGAAACTCAAACACTTGGAAAAAAAGAACCATCTTGCTCAAGAATGATTGGGTAAACCAGGAAACTAAAAATCAGTTTAAACAATTTTTGGAGAGCAATGAGAATGAAAACACATTGGTCCAAAAACTATGGGACACTGCAAATGGGTTCCTAAAGGGAAAATACATAGCCATCCAAGCCTCACTCAAAAGAATAGAAAAATCTAAAATGCAGCTTTGATATTCTCACCTCAAGAAGCTGGAGCTGTAACAGAAGAACAGGCCTAACCCATGCATGAGAAGGCAGGTGATCAAGATTAGAGCAGAGATCAATGAATTAGAAACCAGGTGCACAGTAGAGCAGATCAACAGAACTAGAAGCTGGTTCTTTGAAAGAATAAATAAGATCGATAAGCCACTGGCCAGACTTATTCAAAAGAATAGAGAAATGGCCCAAATTAATAAAATTATGAATGAAAGGGGAGACATCACAACAAACACCAATGAAAAAGGAAGGATCATTAGAAACTCTAATCAACGGCTTTATGCCAATAAATTAAACAACCTGGAAGAAATGGATGCCTTCCTGGAAACTTATAAACTACCAAGACTGAAACAGGAAGAAACTGATTATTTAAACAGATGAATTATGAAGAGATTGAAGCAGTGATCAAAAATCTCCCCGAAAACAAGAGTCCAGGGCCTGACGATTCCCCGGGGAATTCTACCAAACATTCAAAGAAGAAATAATACCTATTCTCCTAAAGCTGTTTCAAAAAATAGAAACAGAAGGGAAACTACCAAACTCATTCTATGAGGTCAGTATTACCTTGATTCCCAAACCAGGCAAAGACCCCATCAAAAAGGAGAATTACAGACCGATATCCCTGATGACTGTGGACATCAAAATTCTCAACAAGATCCTAGCTAATAGGATCCAACAGTACATTAAAAGGATTACCCATCATGACCAAGTGGGATTCATCCCTGGGACGCAAGGGTGGTTCAACATTCTCAAGTCGATCAGTGTGATAGATCATATCAACAAGAAAAGAGTCAAGAACCATATGATCCTCTCAATTGATGCAGAAAAAGCATTTGACAAAATACAACAAAAACCCTTCAGAGTATAAGGGTACAGGGTAGATTCCTCAATTTCATAAAAACCATCTATGAAAAGTCTACAGTGAATATCATTCTCAATGAGGAAAAGCTGAAAGCCTACCCCTTCAGATCAGGAACATGACAAGGATGCCCACTCTAGCCATTATTGTCCAATATAGAACTAGAAGTCCTAGCAATAGCAATCAGACAACAAAAAGGGATAAAAGGTACCCAAATCAGCAAAGAAGAAGTCAAACTGTCTCTCTCAGCAGATGACATGATAGTCTATATGGAAAAGCCAAAAGAATCCAACCCCAAACTAATAGAACTTATAGAGCAATTCAGTAATGTGGCGGGATACAAAATCAATGCTCAGAAATCAGTTGCATTTCTATACACGAACAATGAGACATAATTTCTATACGACAACAATGAAAGAGAAATTCGGGAATCCATTACATTTACAATAGCACCAAAAATCATACATTATCTTGGAATTAACTTAACCAGAGAGGTAAAGGATCTACATTCTAGAAGCTACAAATCACTTTTGAAAGACATTGAAGAAGACACAAAAAGACAGAAATATATTCCATGCTCATGAATTGGAAGAATAAACATAGTTAAAATGTCTATGCTACCCAGAGCAATCTACATTTTCAATGCCATCCCGATCAAAATACCAATGACATTTTTCAAAGAACTGGAACAAACATCCCTTAAATTTGTGTGGAACCAGAAAAGGCCCCAAATTGTCAAGGAATTGTTGAAAAGGAAAAATAAAGCTGGGAACATCACGTTGCTAGATTTCTAGCTATACTACAAAGCTGAGATCACCAAGACAGCGTGCTACTGGCACAAAAACAGACACATAGACCTATGGAACAGAATAGAGAACCCAGAAATGGGCCCTCGGCTCTTTGGGTAACTAATCTTTGACACAGAAGGGNCCTCAGCTCTATGGGCAACTAATCTTTAACAAAGCAGGAAAAAACATCCAGTGGAAAAAAGACAGTCTCTTCAATAAATGGTGCTGTGAAAACTGGACAGCTATATGCAAAAGAATGAAACTGGACCACTCTCTCACACCATACACAAAGATAAATTCCAAATGGATGAAAGACCTCAATGTGAGACAGGAACCCATCAAAATCATAGAGGAGAAAATAGGCTGCAACCTCTTTGACATCACCCACAGCAAAACTTTTCATGACACATCTCCAAAAGCAAGAGAAACAAATGAAAAAATGAACTTTTGGAACTTCATCAAGATAAAAAGCCTCTGCACAGCCAAGGAAACAGTCAAAAAAACTAAGAGGCAGCCCACGGAATGGGAGAAGATATTTGCAAATGACCCTACAGATAAAAGACTGGTATCCAAGGTCTACAAAGAACTTCTCAAACTCAATAAGCAAGAAACAAACAAATCAAAAATGGGCAGAAGATATGAACAGACACATTTCCAATGAAGACATACAAATGGCTAACAGACACATGAAAAGTGTTCAACATCATTAGCCATCAGGGAAATTCAAGTCAGAACCACATTGAGATACCACCTTACACCAGTTAGAATGGCAAAAATGGACAAGGCAGGAAACAACAAATTTTGGAGAGGTTGTGGAGAAAGGGGATCCCTCTTACACTGTTGGTGGTAATGCAAGTTGGTACAGCCACTTTGGAAAACAGTGTGGAGGTCCCTTAAAAAGTTAAAAATTGAGCTACCTATGATCCAGCAATTGCACTTACTGGGTATTTACCCCCAAAGATACAGACGTAGTGAAAAGAAGGGCCATATGCACCCCAATGTTCATAGCAGCATTGTCCACAGTAGCTAAATTGTGAAAGGAGCCAAGATGTCCTTCAACAGATGATTGGATTAAGAAGATGTTGTCCATATATAAAATGGAATATTACTCAGCCATTGGAAAGAACGATTACCCAACATTTCCAGCAACATGGATGGGACTGGAGGAGATTATTCTAAGTGAAATAAGTCAAGCAGAGAAGGACAATTATCATATGGTTTCACTCATTTATGGAACATAAGAAATAGGATGGTTGGTAGGAGAAGGAAAGGAAGAATGAAGGGGGGGTAAACAGAAGGGGTTATGAACCATGAGAGTCTGTGGACTCTGGGAAACAAACTGAGGGCTTCAGAGAGGAGGGGTATGGGGGATTGGGATAGGCTGGTGATGGGTATTAAGGAGGGCACATATTGCATGGTGCACTGGGTGTAATACGCAAATAATGAATCATGGAACACTACATCAAAAACTAAGGATATACTGTATGGTGACTAAGATAACATAATAAAAAATTATTATAAAAAAGAAAAATAAATAAAACTTTTAAAAAGAAAAAAAAGCTATGTTTTATTGTGGTAAGATATACATAGCATAAAATTTACCATTTTAATCTCTTTAAGTGTACAATTTTGTGTCTTTTAGTACAGATTGTTGAACAACCATCACTACTATCCATTGCCAGAAATTTCATCATCTGAAACTGAAACTCTGTACCCATTAAACCGTAACTCCCTATTCCCATCCTAACCAGCTGCTGGTAATCTTATTCTACTTTCTGTTACTGTGAATTTGACTCTTCTATGTAACTTATATGTACAGAATAAAAAAATATATGTCCTTTTACATTGGTCTTGAAAATAATGGCTTATTTCACTTAGCATGTTTTCATGATTCATTTATGTGATAGCATGCAACATAATTTAACTCCCCTTTAAAGCTGAATAATATTCCATTGCATGGATATATCACATTTTATCAAATATTGAATGTCCAAAGCTATCTTCTTGGCTATTGTGAGTAGTGCTGTTATGAACATTCATGTGCCATATTTAAGTATCACTTTTCAATTGTTTTGTATGTATCTAAGTGTAGATTGGGCCTCATGCTAATACTGTGTTTAACATTTTGAATTCTTATCAGTAATGTACAAGTGTTGTAATATACTTGCCAACACTTGGTATTTGTCTATTTTTTATTATCACTATCGTAGTGCATGTGAAGAATTATCTCATTGTTGGTTTGATTTGCACTTCTTTAATGACTAATGATGATGATGGTCTTTTCATGTGCTTTATGGGCATTAATATAACTTCTTTGGAGAAGGAAATAATTTTTTAAATAGTATCAAAAATTAATGAAAGAAACAAAGGTGAAAACCAATGAAGACAAAATTTGATTCTTGAAAAGATTAAGTAATTTAACAAGTCTGAGCAAAGGGAAATAAAGAGATTAAATACAAATAACTAATAAGAGAATTGATAGATTGTGTCTCACTACAGATTCTACACATTTTGAACATTTTCTGTCAGTAGACTAAACAGATAAAATAGACAAACTTGTATATTCAAAAGAGATGCAGTAAAAAAAATTGAAGTTATATATATTTCATAAAGAAATTACATTTGTAATTAAAAATATTCTGACAGGAAAAGAATCTCAGAGCCCATTTCATCACTGAATTCTATGAAAAATTTAAAAAGAACAAAAATACGCAAATAATTTTGGAAAAGAGAAGACAAAAAGAACTTGACAATGACATTATAAGAAAAAATATTTTAGAAGTAAGATTGCTGGATTGTATAGTGGTTCTTTTTCTTTTTCTTTCTTTCTTTTTTTTTTTTTTTTGAGGACCTCCCATACTGTTTTCCACTGTGGTTCCACCATATCTTATTCCTACCAATAGTTCACAAAGGTTCCAATCTCTCCAAAACCTTGCCTACACTTGTAATCTGTGTTTGTGTTTTGTTTTGTTAAATGTTTCTCGAAGGTGTGAGAAGCTTTTTATATACCTATTGGCATTTTGTATGTAGTCTTTGGAGAAATGTTTACTCAGGTCCTTTGCTCATGTTTTAGTCAGGTAATTAGTATTATCTGTATTGTTACTACTACTATTGTCACTGTTGTTAATTATTAGCTCTGTTGTTAATTATTAGCTATTGAGTTGTTAGAGTTCCTTATGTATTTTGGGCATTAACCCCTTGGATATGGATGGTTTGCAATTATTTTCTTATATTCAATGGGTTGTATTTTCATTTTGTTAATTTTTTTCTTTGCTGCTCAGATGATTTTTAGTTAGATATAGTCTTACTTGTTGTTTTTTTTTTTTAAGATTTTATTTATTTATTTGACAGAGAGAGAGACAGCCAGTGAGAGAGGGAAGACAGGCAGGGGGAGTGGGAGAGGAAGAAGCAGGCTCCCAGTGGAGGAGCCCGTTGTGGGGCTCGATCCCAGAACACCGGGATCACGCCCTGAGCTGAAGGCAGAGGCTTAATGACTGAGACACCCAGGTGCCCCTTACTTGTTTATTTTTGTTTCTGTTTCCTCTGCTTTTGGTGTCATATCTAAAGAAACATTGTCAAGACCAATGTCAAAAAGATCTTCCCTTATATTTTCTTTTAATAGTTTTACAGTTTCAGGTCTTATGTATAGTTTCTTAATCCATTTTTTATTGATTTTTGTGTACTGTTTAAGATAAGGTTCCATTTTTCTGCATGTGGAAATTAAATTTTTCCAACAGTTTGTTAATAAAACTATCCTTTCTTCTTGTGTATTTTTGGCTCCTTTGTCAAAGATATGATCCACTAATATCACTTCTGGGTACATATCCAAAAGAGATGAAATCAGAATCTTGAAGAGATATTTGCACACCTATGTTCATGACAGCATTATTCACAATAGCCAAGATATGGAAACAACATAAACATTTACTGATGAATGAATGGGGGAAAATGTTGTATATACGTACATAAGAAAATTACTCAACCTTAAAAGCGAGGAAAATCCTGCCACATGAAACAACATAGGTCAACCTGGAGGATATTATGCTAAGTAAAACAAACCAGTACAAAAGAACAAATACTATGTGATTCCACTTATGTGAGATAAGAGCACAGAGCAGAAAGATGGTTGTCAGAGGTTGGGAAGAGAGAAAATGAGGAGTTGTTTTTCAACAGATATAAAGTTTTAGTTATGCAAGATGAATAATTCTTAGAGAAGTACCGTATAGCATCATGCTTATAGTTAATAATATAGTACAGTGAACTTCAAAATTTTTTGCAAAGGTAGATCTCATGTTATATGCTTTCACCACAATAAAAATAAAAAAATAATTAAAATAATTGAGAAAAGAAAAAAACTTAGACCAATTATCTTTCATAACTGAATAACAAAAAAAGGGGCGGAGGAAACAAGAGAATCTGAACATTGGTTAATTTCCTTCCTTTCTTTTCTTGGAAATTGAGGGCATATACTGCTAGACAGTGTTGTTTATAGTAAAAATGAATTGCTTCTCTTCAAGGATAACTATAGATACAAAATGAGGTCCTTCTATCCTTGTGTTTTCTTGAGTGAGGTTACTTGTGACTAGTGGGTCTTTTGTAGGGATACCAAGAAACTATATTTATGAAGTTTTTACAAAATTATGTGGGGAGAGAGCTGCAGTTTCTAGACCAGAGAAGCTCCTACATCCAAGCAGTGTATTATAGGAATCCATATTTATAACTTTATATCTTCTCTACCTTTTGACAACAATTCTTATTCTAGACATTGAATGAACACTTTTTAGGTTGGTCTATTTAATACCAGCCAAACAGTATGGTATATAATTTAATGAGTCATGCCGTTTATTGTCAGCACATCCTTTGATAATTTTATCCCTCAAATTTCAATATTCAGTCCTTTTCTTAGCCAAAGATTCTATTGCTTTAAATATACAATTTCATTAAGAGTCAAAAAATGTATTTTCTTGATGGTGTGACAGGAAAAATATTACATTTTAATAGACAATTCTGATTGATGTATTCAAGTATTATTTTTTGAAAGACAGGCAATGTTACTCAGTTCTAATTATCAATCAACTCTGCAATATGTGAAATTTGCAAACTAGGTTATAGTCTACAATGAGCCTTTATGGTTTTCTGAGCCTAATTAATAGGGTTTTTAAGCTCTTTTCTCTGGTAAAACACTTAAATTACAAGGTTGTTCTCTTAAATTAAAAAATGTTAATATATTTCTCCTGCTAAGGTCAGACAATTTTTGTCACTGGAGGGTACATGCCCCACTGAAGAAACATAAGTTGCTACAGTTCCTTAAGAGTGTTCCATTCCAGTGACAATGTACTCTGCCACAGGTCCCATCTGGTGATATTGACGCATTTCCAAATCCAGCAAATAACCAGACACATTTAAAACTTTAATGTCTATTTTACAAAATAATTTTTAATATCTATGATATTTGATAAAATTTTCTTCATAGATTGCTGTACCAAAATGGATCACTTGTATCCTCAGATTATAAGCAGTTATTGATTTATCATTCACACTGGTCAAGGGCTTAGGAGGTTATGGTGATTTAATAAAATCCATATATGGAAACAAATTTCTCCTCTTTCGGAAAACATATTTTTATCTCAAGTTTCTAGAACAACGTTAGTTGAATATAGGCTATGATTAAACAATTTGTGTTATGGTAGCTAGACAATTGATTTAAATTTTGATCTTTTAAATTTTCTGTGACATTAGAATTAACATTTTGACACTGAAACATTATGTAGCTATATCTTGCTGGAAAAATTCAGGAAAAGTAACAACTGATATCAGTATAATACTAATGAAAATCAGACCCAGCCTTGTTTCCTACAAAAGTATTCCTATCTCTCTTCCGCATGAAACAAAAAACACCTTTCTGAAATTAAGAAAGAATGTTATAGAAAACTGGGAGGTATAAAATACCCAAACTATATTCAACCTCTCTGGCCTTCTTATTCTCTGCATGTTTATCTTCTAAGTTGTTGTGGTGAAAGTTTTTTTTAATCATACCCATGATGTCCATTTCTATATATTGTCTGTTTGCTTTTTACTATAGTTTTGTGATAATCAGTTACACTTGTTAATTGCATCATATGTATTCTCCATTTTATCCATCTCTGCCAACAGAAAACAAAACAAAACAAAACAAAACTTCCAAAACCACTGGATGCAATAATTTGTGTATAAATCCTCTAGGATCTTCTACACAATTTTCCAAGTTTATTTATTATATCATATTTTAAGGCCTTTATTACACTTACTAAATGTAAGCTGACTTAGGCCCATCATAGGTACTATATATTCCTATACTTAGACTTTCCTAGCAGAGTCTGACACATAGTACATAATCAGGTTAGTTGAATTTAATTCCTTTTCTATAAAATGACATTCATAGTTACATTCCACAGTTGGTATTCAATGTCTACCCATCTCCAACACTAACCTCATTTTAACATTACCACATAGCATCCATGCAAGTTTCTTCTCAGACAGTTTAACATATTTGGCCTCACCTGATTTTTTGCCCAATTGTATACTACTACAAGCAAAGATTTTTGATTGCCAAGGTCTTGCACATTGTAGAAAGTCAAGTAATGTGAGCCGGTTTATATCAAATTATCCATCCCTGGAATGCTCTTTACAGACACATAGACATAATCAAAGCCTTATCACATTCTTTAAAACAGGGCCCCACTTCCGTATCTTTCCAAATATTTTCAGCTTTCTAGTTTATAGTTCTCACTGCTGTTTAAAACCTCTCATGACAGGTGTCAAGGTAAGAAATAGAGACCTCCATCAGGGTGATAAAAATGGTGATTGAGAACAAAAATTTTGATATTTTGGAAGTGGACATAATTACAGCAATCTGTAATTATGTTACCTTACATGTTAAAAGAGACTCAGCAGATATGATGAAGTTAAGGATTCTGAAATAAGATTATCCTGGATTATCCAGAAGAATTCAATGTTATCATAGGGGCCTTTATAAAAGGCAGGATCAGATTCAGTAGCAGGAAATGCGACAATGGAAACAAGAGGTTAGGGTGATGTGAGAAATGAGCCATGAGTCAAATAATGTAGGCAGCCTCTCGAAACTGATAAAAACAAAGAAACTTTTCTCCCCTAAAGCCTCAAAAAAGAAACACAGCCCTGTTAACATGTTAATTTTAGACTTCAGACTTCCCGAACTATAAGAATAAATGTGTGTTATTTTAAGCCATTAAGTTTGTTGTAATTTGTTACAGCAACAATAGCAAACTGATATAGGGAAAATGAGATAAAGGGAAAATATCAAAGTGATCTCCATCCACTATTAATGAGGTTTCCCCTTCTCCTACCACTAGTGACGTGTTGGGAGCTAACTGGGAAGGCTGGACTTTCACTACCACCTAGTAGTGGAGAGCCTCGCCTTTCTCTCTGCTTTGGGATGGTGTCAAAGGAGACTCAGAACTCTTACCATTACCCATCAATAATGAGGCTAACTCTTTTTTGGTGTCAGTGGAGACTAGTCAGTGGAGAGCACTAATGAAGTACTACTTGTGCCAACCCCACCTCCCTGACCAAGGCAGAGAGGTACCAGGGGAACTGGAACTCCCAATCTGGCCCAACAATAACAAGGATGCCTCCCACTCAGGGGTCTAATGGAAGATAATATGGTTTTTGGACTTCTACATCCACTGTTGATAGTAAAGGGGTGCCTCCAGTCCCCTGCTGGAGTAATAGTAGAGAAAAACAACTAAAACATAAGTTTTATGTAAATTCCAGAGCCTCGTAATCCAATGCCCCAAATGTCCAGGTTTTATTGGAAAATAAGTCAGTTAACCAATAACCACAAGAATCTCAACTTGAATGAGAAAATATAATTCACAGTTGCCAATACCACAAAGACAGAGATATTAAAATTATCAGACAGAGATTTTCAAGTAGCTATAATCAAAATATTTCACTAAGCGATTAATTGCAAATATGCTTTAAAGGAATGAAAAAAAATGGAAAGCCTCAGCAAAGAAACAGAAGAACCAAATGGAAATAGAACATAAAAATTTTACAGTAACTGAAATAAAAGCCTCAGTATATGTGTACAGCAGCAGGGTGGAGGGGCAGAAAAAGAACAAGTGAACTGGAAAAACAATAGAGATTATGCAATCTGAACAACAGAGAAAATAAGCTAAGATGACTAGAACTTCAAAAACAAATGCAATCATTACCAAACTCCTAGCATTCGTATCAGACTACTGCAAGGAAATGAGAAAGAGTACAGGGCTAGAAGAAATAATGTCTGAAAACTTCTCAAATTTGGCAAAAGACATATACCTATAGATACAAGAAGCTGTGTAAATACCAAACAGAATAAACACCAAGACACAGCATATTCAAATTTACAAAACTAAAGACAAAGGGAAAAATTCTTGAAAATAATGACAGAAACAATATCTTATTTTCAGGTAAAAAACAAAGCAAAACCCAAATAACAAAAATAACAACAAAAACAATTAAAATGACAGATATCTCTTCATAAGCCCCTGAGGTCATCAGGAAGCTGTACATTTTCCAAGTGCTAAAAGAAAAGTATTTTCGACCCAGAACCCATTTCCAGTGAAAATTCCTTCAAAATGAAGGAGAAGTCAAGACTGTTCAGATGACGGAAAACTAATAGAAATTGCCACCAATAGATATATCCTAAAATAACAGCTAAGGAAAGTTCTCCAAACAGAATAATTTAGGAAGATTCTCTAAACAAAATGATCAATGTTCTTAGAGCTGTCACGAAAAACACAATCTGTAAAAGAAAAACTTATATTGAACTTTTTTTTTTTTAATTTGCTTCTGTGAAAGACTTTTTTAAGAGGACAAAAGACAAACTACAAACTGGGAAATATTTGTAAATCGCATATATGACAAAAGACTGGCAGTATCTAGAATACATAAAGAACTCTCAAAACTCAAAAGTTACTAAAAAAAAATCCAGTTATAAAATGAGCTAAAGATATGAAAAAAACGTTATATTGACTAAGATATATATGAATGTGAGGTGAGCACATGAAATTATGTTTGACATTATTAGCCATCAGTGAGGTGAAAATTAAACTACAGTTTGTGTTATCTCAGCACACCTCTCAACATGGCTAAATTAAAAAAGTGATAACACCAAATGCTGGCAAGGATACCTAGAGACTGAATCATTCACACACTGTTGGTGAGAATGTAAAATGATACTGTAAATCCAGAAAACAGTTGAGCATTAGCCTCCAGAGAAATGCAAATTTATGTTCACAAACTTATGTTTCACAAAAATCAGATTGTGAATGTTTATAGCAGCTTTATTCACAGTAGCTGAAAACTAGACTATGATTCCAAAGGGAGATTGTTAGTAGAGTATGAATACTTTTAAGCTATAAGGCTCAAAAATATTTATACTCTAATTTACCAACTATCTTACTTTTAGAACGATAAACTAAAAAATTAAAAAAAAAATAAAGTCACTATCATAAAAAAATCTATAAAGTGTGAAGTCTTATCTTCATCTTACAAAAAAACCTAAAATAAGAGGCTTTGGTGTCTTGCCCAGTACAAGAGCCAGAAGGACTACAGCTGACTCCTAGTTGTACTTACACTCATGAATCCTAGAGCCACTAGAGAGTCCCATCCCTTAAAGGGCTTGGAAGTGGGTCCAGCTTCATGTTTTGATTTTTGAACACTTAATTCATTTAGTTCAACTATTTTCTACTGATGTATTAGGAATTATCTGGAAAAGTGCTTTTTTTAAGTAACATGATTTTGGAACAGGTTTTGATCAGTAGCTCTTCCTTGCCTCTACCCCTTTTCTATTGTATCCAGCCTTTTCTATTCAATGTTATTTCATAGGAGAAACTGTACAGTATTTTATGATTTTTTCCTTTTGTTTTTATATGCCAATATTTCCATAATATTTAGAAAGTTTAAATAATTGTTAAATAACCAAAACTAACTCTAGCTAAAAAAAAAAAAAGGTATTAAAGACAGTAACTCACCTAGAAGATGGCAATGAAAATCTGGTTGTCAAACTGCCACACTTTCATTGGGTTTGGAATGAAATGGCTTTAACACCTAAAATAAATAAATGTCTATAAGACAAGAGCAATTTCAAAATGGGTCCTTATTAATAACTTTAAGAAATGTTCTACTATAATTTTGAAGTGACTACAATGTACATATAAAAAATTGCACAAAAGTGAACTTTTACAAAGTGAGCGTCACTACACCAACTGTGAAGATACATTACCTGCTCCCCAGAACAAACCTAGAGCCTCCTCTAAGTCACTGTTACCACCAAAGATTGCCACCTTGCTGAAGTTTAACACCAGAATTAATTGACTTTATATAAATATACTAATACAGAATTTACGCCTGATGTTTGGCTTCTTTCAATGTTTCATTTGTCAGTTTTACATAAGGTGTAGCATGTAATTATACTTCGTTTATTCTTATTGCTGTTTAATCGATTAAGCTTACACCTTACCTGTCATTCTTCTTTTTACCTGTCACCTTTGTTCTGTTGTTGGAGATTTGGTATGTGGGTTTTTAAAAAACATTTTGACACTACTATGAATATCTTCTATGATATCCTTTAGCATGTCTTTTGGTGAATACGTGGCCTTGTTTTAGTTTACTGTATACGTAGTACTGGACTTGCTGAGTGACAAAGTATACATATATTTGGCATTAACAGATACTGGCAAACAGTTTTCTGATTTGGTTCTATTAATTTACACTCCCACCACCAGTATACTAGAGTTTCAGTTGCTCCAATACATGGATAATCTTTCCTTTTAACTTTCCTGATGACTGTGTAGTAGCACAGTCTGTGTGACTGTGGTTCCAATGTCCATTTTTCAGATGGAAAATGAAGTTGAACAATTGCATATGTTTATTAGACATTTGGATATCCTCTTATTTGAAGTGTTTCTTTAAGGCTTCTGTCCATTTTTATGTCACATTATCTTTTGCTTTATAATTGATTTGTTGGTGTTCTTTATATATTCTAAATAGGAGTATGTTGCCAGATAAATGTATTATGATTATTTCCTATGTCTCNTACTAGAGTTTCAGTTGCTCCAATACATGGATAATCTTTCCTTTTAACTTTCCTGATGACTGTGTAGTAGCATTGCCCTGTGGTTCCAATGTCCATTTTTCAGATGGAAAATGAAGTTGAACAATTGCATATGTTTATTAGACATTTGGATATCCTCTTATTTGAAGTGTTTCTTTAAGGCTTCTGTCCATTTTTATGTCACATTATCTTTTGCTTTATAATTGATTTGTTGGTGTTCTTTATATATTCTAAATAGGAGTATGTTGCCAGATAAATGTATTATGATTATTTCCTATGTCTCTGTAGGCTATTTTTTCACTCGATTGATAGTACCTTTGATGATCTGAAGTTATTATTTATAAATAAATGCAAAATTTTTTGTGACTAGTGGTTTTTGTAACTCCTTTAAGAAATATAGTGTTTGTCATATAAGCATTCTTCTATATGTATCTCTAAAGACTATTGTTTTATTCTTCATATTTGGACCTATAATTAATCTAGGCTTCACTTTTGTATATGCCACGAAGATCAAAAGTTATCATTTGTAAATATAAGAGATTCAGAGCCATTTATTTAAAAAATCATCTTTTCATGACTACATTGCAGTGTTATTTTTTCATTATCGGTCAAAGTGTCTCGCTTCCTGGATTCTGTTCTTTTTTTTTTTTAAGATTCTGTTTATTAATTTTTGAGAAATAAATTGACAAATGTTAATAATTGTGAAGAATGCTTAGCACATGGTGCACACTTGATGTTTGTTAACTACCAACCTGCACACACACACACACACACACACACACACAAGTGCAATGAGGGAATTATAAAAAGCCTTGTTTGTCATTTAAGACTTATTTATGTGACAAAACAACTTCTTTTCAATGCAGTAAGCACACATCTTTTGCAAATAGGACAATGGCATTGACTTGTAAACTTGGATGTTCTTACTCATTTGGCCAGATCACAATCTTCACGAATTTTCTCTGAAAATTAAAGCATATTTCTCTAAATGTGAACATGAATATTTTAAGTCAGGGTTTTTATTCAGTGATTTAGGTTTTCATGATTATCTCTATTAAAAGTATTATGGGATGGCTGAGTAATATTCCATTGTATATATACCACATCTTCTGTATCTATTCATCAGCCAGTAGACATTTGAGTTCTTTCCATAACTTGGCTACTGTAGATATTGCTTCTATAAACACCAACATATGTCCCTTCAAATCAGAATTTTTGTATCTTTTCAATAAATACGTAGTAGTGCAATTGCTGTGGATGGATCTAGAGAATATTATGCTAAGTGAAATAAGTCAGAGAAACGAAAACCTTATGGTTTCACTCATATGCGGAATTTAAGAAACAAAACCAGTGAACATATGGGGGAAGGAAAAGAGAGGCAAACCAGGAAACAGACTTTTAGCTATAAAGAACAAACTGAACATCATAATTTTTTTAATTTAAAAAATAAAAAAAGAACAAACTGAGGGTTGCTGGAGGGGAAGTAAGTGGGCAGGGGTGATGGATTAAATGGGTGGTGGGTTAAGGATGGCACTTGTTTTGATGAGCTCTGGGTGTTGTATGAAAGTGATGAATCACTAAATTCTACACTGGAAACTCTGAAACTAATATTACACTGTACGTTAACTAGACTTTAAACAAAAACTTGAAAAAAAAGTGTAATGTTAAAATAAAGTGCCTATCCCAAGAATATAGGCTATCTGGTGTTCATAAAGCTGTACAGGGTTTTAGGTGTTTTTAAGAACAGTATAATTAAATTAATTGTATATTTTTTTCTTGGTTTAAGTGCTGTAAATGTACAAGATTCCTAAAGTCAACCTGATTACTCTAGAGACAAATAAATTTTAAAAAAATCTCACAGGAACCACACTGTTTTATAAATCTTTTCAATTAGCTCATTATTAATTGCAAAACAAAGTAATCAGCTTGCCCACCTTTATAAGAGAGCATTGGACAGTTTGAATAAGTGGTTATTTTTTAATTATCTCTTTAAAGAAAATCCATCTTTATTCTTTCAATTCTTAAAGTGAACATTTTTCATGTGTCTTTTAATTATTAAAATTCATTTGTAGCAAGTAAGTAAAATTCTCCATGTGTTTTGCTTCATTTGCTAATATGAAAGAGAACTAAACAGGTCCTATTATAATACTATTTGGAGACCAATTTTCATTTTAAAATATAAATTATTTGTTCCTGAATATATTCATAGACATATCTAAGTGTATCCAAATTTTTTTTGCCAGTAAGGCTGGTGATATTCTATAAATATCAACTTCTTCTGCAAAGTAGTTTATACAGTTTATCAAGCTATTTTATGAGTTTTAACCACTTTATGATTATAATTCTAGAAAAACTCAAGGATAATTAAGACATCTTTTTAATATCTTTCTGAACACTGCTTAGAAGATTCAATCTCAGGTACTTGGCTAATGATTGACTACCCTGCATCGTTTATGGCTTCAACACTATCTATGAGATATATTCTCAGGGTTTCTCGGTCTAGACAGATAAATTTCTGGTTTGCTCTTTTGACATAGATGATTGACAAATAGATACTTATAAGAAACAAAGAGCTAAATCAATATAGAAATTTAAACTTAGTTATGCACAGAGATATGACCATAAATAAGTGATGCACATAATCTTTGAGAGCATCTCGTCATCTCCAAAGCACAGCTATGTTGGCTTCTTATTGCAGCCTACTAATGACAGAAGGGGAAAGTTGAGGAAAAGAGCTACATCTTTCACAAGCAGAGTTAAATATTTTCTTTTCCTTACCTTTCAACAAGTCAATTAACCCGCAAGTTATCTTTCTATATGCCACTGGATAATCTTCCATAGTACTATAGTGAACTGCTAAGAAGATATTATATGTACTATGCAAATATATAATGTAAATGTTACAATTTGCAGTGGTCAAGCATGTTACTTAAAATTTATTTTATTTACTCCAGCATAGACGCCAAAAATATTACTTATTTTATTTGCAAAAATGAATAATTTTTAACTAGGATAATGCCAAATAAAAATGATATGCAGGAGTAAAGGAAAGCACATCAAGAATCTGCTCCCAAAAGCACTGTTAGCAGTTAAATAATCACAAGATAATATGTAGCTATTACAATAACTCCGTATATTGCCAGGAAAATACCTGAAATGGTAGGATTCAGATGGTGATACAGAAAAAATTACAAAATCATTCTTAATATTTGGATTACAAAATTGTCAGTTTTTTTTCCCCAGTTGTTATTTCTTACAGAGAAGAAACAGAAGGATAAAATGCTCTGTACCAAGGACTAGAAGCTTGATTTTCCTGTAATTATGTTATTATTTAAAGAAGTTTAAGGGTTTTTTTCCCTATAGTTGTATCAACTTGATCTTATTCATATGTGGCAAGTTTTTAACTGTTGCTAAATCAGCAGTCTAATTCAAAGAGTATTTTCTTATTTCACACCAAAATTAAGCTTATTCACTTCTGTTAATATACTACGCAACCATTTTTTTTTCATAAAACCATTATCCTACTCTTGGGCAATCAACATGCTAGTTTCCGTTGGAGTCCCAATTACATCAACACTGCAATTAGAGATATAATAACAATTCCTACTAGTCCTAAATAGTTTCTTTCAAATACTATTTATTGATGAAACAAACATACTTCTAGCTCTCTTCTTAGTGGACATTACTATTAGAAAGTCTAAAAAAAAATGTTAAACATGGTTTTATAGGGTCAGCATTGTTACATGATTTTTGCCAAATAGGATTCATAGAATTGTGATAACACATTCCAGGAAAGGGCTCAATATTTTCAGGAAATTAAGAAATTCCTCCTTCCCCCTTACCAAGGTCCCTGCCTTTAAGTTGAACTTGTAAGAATACTAATAGATATTACATGAATTGAAAAACAGAGATAAAATAAATGAAGAAAAATAAACAGAACTTCAGAAAATTGTGGGAAATTAAATACACCAACTCGTGTAATAGAAATACCAGCAGAAAAAAAAGGCAAAAGGGACAAAATATTACTTAAAATTCATAGTAGAAACTTCACAAATTTAATGAAAACCGTAAATCTATACATTTAAGAGGATAAACAAACCTCAAGTATGATGAATTCAAAAACATCCTACCCAGAAACATCTTAGACAAAAGGTTAAAAAGCAAATCAAGAGAAAAAAATTGGGAGTAGTAAGAGAAAAAAATATTACTCATCATGAAAAAGGGAACCAAAATAGCACCTTCCAATGACTGTACATTAGAATGTGCAGAAGGCAGTGGGATGGCATACTAAAAATACTGCCAGAAAAAAGAAGCTGTCACCCAAGCATCCTATACTCAGAAAAGCTATCATTAAAACATAAAGATGAAATAAAGTCATTCTCAGATAAACAAAAACTGAGATATTGCTGCTAGCAGACCTGCCTTACATACTAAAGGAAATTCTTTTTTCCAGTTTTATTAAAACATAATTGACATCTAACATTGTTAAAGTTTGAGCTGTACAACATGATGATTTGATATATGTATATACTGTGAAACAAATATCATAAGTTAGTTAACATATTCATGACCTCACATTGTTACAATTTCTCTGTATGTGTGTATTGAGAAATTTTAAGATTACTCTCTTAAAAACTTTAAAATATACAATAGTATACTGTTAACTGGAGTTGCCATTCTGTACCCTACATCCTTAGATCTTCGTCCTCTTACAACTGGAAGTTCATATGCTTTGGTAACCTTCACGCATTTCCCCCACCTCCCCATCCCCCGCCCCTGGCAACCACCAATCTATTCTCTCTTTTTATGTGTTTGGAATTTTTAGATTCAACACATAAGTGAGCTTAGACAATATTTGTCTTTCTCTGTCTAACTCATTTCACTTAGCATGATGTCCTCAAGTTGCATCCATGTTGTTGAAAGTGGCAGGATTACCTTCTTTTTATGGCTGAATAAAATCCCATTTATCTTTATAATATATTCTTTATCCATTCATCTATTAATAGACACTTAGGTTGTTTTCATATTGTAAATAATGCCACAAAAAAACATGGAGGTACAGATATGCTCCATGATAGTGATTCATTTCCTTTGGGTATATACTCATTTGATGATTACTGGATCATATGGTACTTCTATTTTTTAATTTTTCAATATATCTCCATACTATTTTCCACAGTGGCTATACCAATTTACATTCCCACCAACAATGCCTGAGGCTTCCCTATTCTCCATGTCCTATCTAGCATTTATCTCTTATCTTTTTGATAATATCCATTTCAACAGATGGGAAGTGACATCTCAGTGTGGCTTTGACTTGCATTTTCCTGATGATTAGTGATTTTTGTACACCTTTTCATGTACCTGTTGGCCATTTGAATTTCTTCTTAGGAAAAATATCTATTTTGATTCTTTGCTCAATTTTTAAATTGGATTATTTGGTGGGTTTTTTTGTTGTTGTTGTTGTTGTTTTGTTTTGTTTTGTTTGCTGTCCGGTTGGTTTGGTCCCTTACATATTTTAGATATTAGCCCCTACCAGATATGGGGTTGGAAGTATTTTCTCCCATCCCATATATTGTCTTAAGGGAATTCTTCAGTTTGAAAGAATGTGTCTTCAGACAGTAATATAAATCCACAAACAAATAAAGAACTCTAGTAAAGGTAATTTACTTTTGGGTAAGTAATGATAAAAGATGGAATAATTACACATTATTTTTTCCATTTTTCTTCATTGATTTAAAAAGAAAGAGACTGAATTAGTATTTTTTAAGTTTATCACAAAGAAAACCCCAGAACCATATGGTTTCACTAATGAATTTTACCAAAAATTTAGAGAAAAATTAATACTATTTCTTCACAAACTTCTAAAAAATTGAAGAGTAGGGAACACATCCCAAATCATTAATGAAGTTAGTATATCTTGATATCACAGCAAAATAAAGACATCATAAGAAAACTACAGATCAATGTCTCTTATTAATGTTAATAAGTTAATATAAATATATTAATAAACTGAATCCAATGACATGTAAAATGGAGATATACCATGACCAAGTAAGCTATATCCCAAGAAAGCAATATAGTTTTAACACTTGAAAACAAACGTAGTAAAGGACAAAACCACATTGTCATGTAATAGACAGAAAAATCATTAGATCAGATTCAACATTCATTCATGGTATAAACTACTCAATAAATGAGGAACAAATGTGACCTCCTTTAATCTGATAGAGAATATGTATGAAAAACCCACAGCTGATATTATAATAAATAATAAAAAACTGAATGTTTTACTCTAAAATTTAAAAGTTGAAGATTTCTGCTCTCATTATTTCTCTTCCACAATGTACCGGAGGTTCTGGCCAGAGATATCAAGCAAGAAAAAGAAGAAAAAGAGACTGAAAAGGAAGAAGTAAAACAATCTGCATTTGCAGATGATACAACCTTGTATATAAACAAGCCCAAAATTCTCTTAAAAATTCCACATGTAGTTTTGAAATATCTTACCAAATCTATGGGAAACAAACAAACAAAAAACAACGCACAAGTAAGTGGGGGTTTGGTTGGACTTACATTGATTTTATAGATTAATTTGGAATGAACTAATACTTTCCTCATATTAAGGCAACGCTTACCACATATAAAAAATATATACTTTTGTCATTTTCTTTTCAAAATCCTGTACTTTTTAAAGATTTGCTCCTATATCAATTATATTTTAAAGTAGTTTTATAAATTTTTTCTTTTATTAAATTATATTCTCTAACTTCTTTAATGGTATTATAAGGCAACTTATTTTCTAAATTGATTTTATATCTAGCATCCTTCCTGAATTACATTATGAATCTAAAAATTTATTTAAGTGTTATTAAGTATTATTATATTTGAGTATTATTGTAAAACTATATCAACTGATAATGAAGACAGTTTTGATTTCTACTTTCTAATCATAATAATTTTCTTTTTCTTGTTTTATTGTCTTACCACTTATTTAAGTACAGTGTGAAATTGAAACAAAAGTGAGCTTCATATTCTTATTCATGATGTTAAAGAATTTGCTTCTAACATGTCACATGTTACTACATGTAACAGAGAGAGAAAAGGGGACTTTAAAAAAGCCAGTTTAAGTCCCTGATACACTTCCTGTGTCAGCTAAGATTAGATTCAGCTGCATAGGACAAAGGCCGCAAATAGGTGAGTCTAACACAAGATAGAAGTTTATTTCTCTTCTATGTAAAAGGAAGGTAGGTGGTCATGCCTATTGTGGTGTCTCAATGGTGTCCACTATTGTTTTGCCATGTGGTTGTTTTGTCATCTTTAGTCAATGACTTCCACTTCCTGGTTCAAACGGTCCTT
This sequence comes from Ailuropoda melanoleuca, assembly GCF_002007445.2. Lineage (NCBI taxonomy): Eukaryota > Metazoa > Chordata > Mammalia > Carnivora > Ursidae > Ailuropoda > Ailuropoda melanoleuca. Next base: position 4,171,892 of record NW_023179820.1, read on the forward strand.
TGGGCCTTTACCATTTGGTCCACATTCTACATAGAAAGAAGAAAGGAATGAAAAAGAATAAACCCCCAGTTTTTCAAGGAGACTTCTTAAAACTATCATAAAATGCATTCACTTATATATCATTTACCAGAATAAATTCTCATGAGCATAAATGTAGCTATAAAGGAGATTGAGAAATGTAGTTTTTAATGTGGGTAAAAAGGTGCCAGTAAATACAAGAGCTCTGATGTTAAAGAGCCTGGCTCCTCATGCAATTTTATACCAGTCCATTTTGCTAGGTTTTAGAATGTGTCAGTAATGAGAAATAAATTTCTGTTGAGTTAATCCACTGAGTTTTTTCAATAGTTCATTGAGATATATGTATAAACTAGAACTACTCATACTTAATGTATACAATTCAGTAAGCTGGGACCTTAACTTAAGCAAACACCTTTAATACCATCATCACAATCAAAGGAATAGATATACCAATTCCTCCCAGTTTCCTTGTGGGAGTCCTTCTTTTGTGTGTTTGATAAGAACACTTAATACGTTTTAAAGGGCATGATACCATATTGTTAACTTTAAGCACTATGCTATACAACAAATCTCTAGACTAATGCTCCCCATTTCTACCTCTCTCTATTTTCTGGCAACTATCATTCTGTGAGTTTTCTCCTATGAGTTTGACAATTTTATATTTATCATATAAATATCATGTAGTATTTGTCTTCTGTGTCTGCTTTCCTTTACTTAATATAATGTCCTGCAGGTTCATCCATATTGTCACAAATGGCAAGATATTTTCCCTTTCTAAGGATGAATAATAAATACTTCATTTCATGTATATACCATATTTTCTTTATCCATTCATCAGTCAATGGGTGCTTGAGTTGTTTCCACATCTTGGCAATTGTGAATAATTCTGCAAGGAGCATGGGAGTGCAACTATCTCTTTAAAATCTTGATTTAAATTATTTTGGATATACACTCAGAAATGGAATTTCTAAATCATACGGTAGTTCTAATTTTCATTTTTGGAGGAACTTCTATACTGCATGCCATAGCAGTATGTTACATTACCACTAACAGTGTATAATTTCTCCAGATACTTGCCAAAACTTATATTTTTGTGTGAGACATTCGTTTTTCCTTTTTTAAAATTATTGTATTTTATTGTGGTAATAACACTTGGCATACTACCTACCCCTTTAACAAGTATTTAGTTTTACAATATATTATTGTTATAATGGGTAATATGTTATACAGCAGGTTTCTAAAGTTTTTTCATCTTGCTTAACTGAAACTTCCTTTCTGTTGATTAGAAATTCCTCACTTCTCCCTCCCCACAGTCCCTGGCAACTAAAACTAAGTCTGAAATGCAAGGTTGTAATGGAAAATTAAATAAGGCTTCTCCTCCCATAGGTTAGAGTCAGAAATTTTTTAAATGTATTTGGTGTATGTGAATGGGAGCTATTAATAAAAAAAATTTTTTTTATCTATCTCTATAATTAGACTTCCTTGATATCCAATATTTTTAATAAAAGCATAGTTTCCCTCTTAGCCAAATGTCAATACCAACAAGGAAATATATTTCTAGAATGAAGCATATTTCTTTTTACCATGTCAGTGTGAAAAGATGAGTCATTTGATTTTAAGAACCTTAATTAAAATGCATAGTGTTCTGCTTTGATATTATTTTTTTTACTAGCATTATTTGTTCAACTCTTACTTTGAATTTAGTGACCATTGAAATATTTTTAATAAACTCCTTAAACACATAGATACATATATATGTATAATAATCCTTGTTACAGTTTCTAGTTCCCTAATAGAACACTGAATGATATAGTGGTCATGTACTGCCACCTCAAATATTTCCTGTCTTAGCCCCATTTGTAACTTACTACAAAGTGAATTTGTTCATGGGTATTTACTACATTTTACCTGTATTTCTATCTAGAAAATAACCTAAAAGTATAAAACTGTATGTCTTTTTACCATTCAATTCTTGCTGCCTAGCCAAGCTGTGGATTAGCCACTTAATGAATGTTTGCTGAAGAAATGGGCAAAAGAGCCAAATCATAATAAACAATCAGTTGAATTGCTCCTTACAGACCTGGATTTTGGTCTACTTTTCCATTTTAGGAATTAACACTATTTCAAGTATTTTTGTAACATGACTATGCACATATTGGATGAATAAATGACAGATGAGAGACGACAATAGATGATAGGTAGATAAATGGATGATAGATTAGTGATATAAAAGTTAATTTTACACACTTTAATTTGTTCTAGATGAACAATGTATCTTTTTACTTTTGATCTCAATTGTTGTTTGGTTTATTTTGTATTTATGTTTGCCTCTTGTTCACAAATAATTATATAAAAGAGGCATGCTCGAAAAAATCAAATAAGTATATTATGAATACACTTTCATTTTAACCCCGTTCCCCAGATGCTGTCAAATTTTAGGTTTCTGAAAGGAATCTTTTAAATCATTTAATTTCCATTGGTATAAAAATGATGTGTGAGTGCACTGACATTCTTTTTGAAATGCTTTGAATGTATTTATCTCTTTGTCAGAGAACGAATTCTTTATCTTTTTGCCATGAATATTATTTTAGAAAGATAGCATTAATGTTCATTCCTTTTCTTTACACTGACCTCATTTGTAAGTTTTCTTCAAAAAATTACAGTTTGGATTTGGCGATGCAGCATCACAGAGAATTAGAAGATATGAATTTTGCTTTGAGCTTTTCTTCTTTCCCTCTCCCAGTTCAATAATCATTAAACTGATTTATAACTTTTCCAAGTTCCTTTTTACTTCTATTTTCCCATTTTGATGCTTCTTACAATTTTATTTTCTTTCCATTCTGAATATCCTTCTCTTCATCCCAACGCAAATCAATTATTTTAATACACTAATATGAGGGCAGGAAAAGCAACCAGACCCTGGAGAGGAGTTACAGCCTCAGGGATTAGAGTATGAAATAAGAACTTTGACTGACACTGAAGAAGCAGATTTAGAGTGTTCTTATGAGCAGGTGTCAGGCTCATGGCTTGACCTGGAGGTTTAATGCATAGCATTGGCATTTGGCAGTGAGGAGGACACATGCCCAGAGTACATTGGAAACTTGCTTGAATTAGTGTTGCCAAGTTACCAAGTTAGTACACTTGCCCTGATTTTTCAAAGATTGTCTTCCATATTTGTGAGGCAGATGCTCTGAGTTTCTGATGCAGTTAATGAAGTCTGGCATCTACTTTACCTCAGTCCCAGAAACTGAGGTAAAGAGGAAGAGACTTTTAAGAATCTAAGCATTTAAAGGTTTAACTTGCCCTCTTTGTCTTTCTCTTACAATCTTCTATGTATGTGTTTGTATGTGTGTGTTTAGTATGGAAAACATCTTATTGATATGCTAAAAATGTATACATCAATGCAGTAAAATCAAAATTTCACTTCTCTGAAAATAAACCCATATATAATACATAATATATAAAATTTGGAAAATGAAGAAAATGATTAAGAAAAATTTACCATAACCCATAACCCCACACTTGTGCTCCTTTGTGGTAATTCTTTTCTAATTGGTTGCATGATTATTTTCTCTCTTTGATAGCAAACATCACGACAACCAAAATTATATCCAGTTTTTTTCTAACCATTAAAATTAAGAATACTTGTACATGGAATGTGTGTAAATACAATATGTAGTTAATACCTAGAATCAAGCCTCATTTATAGTGTGTATATATCCATATGTAGATACACACAAAAATGATTATATAGTTAAAATTGGATCATATATTATTTAACATTCTGTATTTTATTTTTTACCCAACACTATCAGAAGTTTCTTCATGAGCATTATGTCTTTCAATAGTCAAACGTTATTATAGTTATCTTTTACAGTTGGAGAAATTGAGCTGCAAACAGGGTAAGAAAGTTGTCAGAGATCACACAGATAATATGTGGCAGAGGCGAAACTCTTATCTAGAAGTCTGTTTTACTTTGAAGAAGTTGTACTCAGTCTCTAGTTTATTAGTCAAGTCCATACTACTAAAAATAAGAATTATTTTTCTATATAAAATACTGTGATGAATATCTTCATCTTCCATCATCTTTATTTCCTTAAAATACATTCCTTTAGAAGGTCAACAATTCATAAGGTATAAACACATCTGAAACTACAGATGTGTCTGAATTCCTTTTAGGAAGATTACATCCTTTACTACTATTTTCGTGTATGAAAGTACCTATGTTGCTGTACCTGAAACATGTTAAGAATGATCACTTTTATTAATATTTGTCCATGTGTGGGGTGCCTGGGTGGCTCAGTCGTTAAGTGTCTGCCTTCGGCTCAGGGCGTGATACCAGCGTTCTGGTATCAAGCCCCACATCAGGCTCCTCTGCTAGGAGCCTGCTTCTTCCTCTCCCACTCCCCCTGCTGTGTTCCCTCTCTCACTGGCTGTCTCTGTCAAATAAATAAAATCTTTACAAAAAAAAAGAAAGAAAAAAATATTTGTCCATGTGATGTTCTTTTGATTTCCTGGTTTAAGTGTTTTTTTTAGCCTCTTTATTATTACTGAGGTTGACTACTTTTCCCTATGTCTATTGACACATATTTTCTTGTGTGAAATATAGTTTCCTATTCCCTTAGTACATTCCCTTAGTGCAAACCCAAATACATTCTCATTATCTTTAAGGAACTTCATATTCCACCCAATTAACATGCATTGGTTGAATAAACTGCTGCTATGTGAATATAATTCTTTACCCGATTATATATCTCAATTGTTCATTGCTAATATGTTGGAAAACTTGGTTTTTCCAGTTTTAACCTCTACCTGGACATTTCGCTGAAGACTCCTATGGAGTATTCTCACTGTAAAACTAATTCAAAGTGATCAGATTAGCATTAGGGTTCAGTTCTCTAAATTTTTGTGTTGCTCCTCTTGATTTTCTAAATATACAATCACATCATTTACAAATAGCACTCATGTTCTTCCCTTTCTAATATTTATATTTCTCATTTATTTGTTTATATTCAACTTTGATCATGATAATAGTGATTCTAGACCTCTGTTTTCCTGATTTAAAGGTGCTGTTTTACTAGTAGCATATGATGTTAGCTAATAGGAGAGTACAAATATTTTCTATAATGTTAAAGAGGATATTTCTGTTTCTAATTTTCCAAGCATTCTATGAGAAATTATTTTTGAATATTTGGGTGTTTTGAATGTTATTAAGTGCTTTTTCAATGCAAAAGAATAATGTCTTAATTTGCAGTTGTTCTGATATGAAATATTTTATTATTTTGTTAGATTTTATAACTTCTTTTTTATTATTGTGAGAACTCTTATTCATCTATGCTGACATTAATTAAATATTGTAGAATATTTCAATTTATATTCTAAGTTGAGAGATCAGCAGTTTATCTTTCTTGTACTGTTTCTGAATAAGTTGCATATGATTTTAAAATTAGAAAGCTTTGCATGTTTCTAAAGTATAAAAAAAATGCACATAAAGTATGCTCTTTATTTTTTTCTTATGTAATTTTCTTCAGTGGCCCGTTTTCTATGACGACATAATCATAAATGATTAGTGCCAGAAGATCAGGGTAATCTATTTCTCAATTTTACCCATGAAGTAATAGAAACTCAGAGAGTTTGAGTTACTTATCCATTGTCACAATTGGTAGGGTTCCATCACTATCCTCACTGCATTTATACTTGCGGCCCCAAGGAAGTGGCAGAGTTTGAAAAAGAAAGTCTTGCTCCCTGAATCACCACATAGAGTAACTCTGCCAAGCAAACAGAAGCACTGCTAATGCACTGTGTATACATAAGAAATAACACACAAATAAAAGTAAAAATCCAGAAAATCAGATTTCTAACATAACTGTTAGAGATTTGTCAACTCCCCATGATTTAATCATGATGAGCCAAATAAAAAGAATAAATATTGCTATCAACTACATTTAGGCCATATTATTTGAAACAATAGTTACATGAATCCCAGCATGTCCTGACTAGTTAGGGTGTTCAGGAGAACACTTGAAAATAGAAAGAAATACCAATAGGTGAATACAATCTATCAACATTTACAATATTTTGAAATTAGAAGCAACAAATTGAGAAAAATGACTAAATTGAGTAATTAGAAATGTGGCTAAGTTCCTCTGTAAATATGTTATTATTTATTTATTTATTTATTTATTTGTCTTTTTTGTTTGTGTTTTTCTTTGGGGCACATGGGCAAAACTATGATTACCAGCTATAGATGAGACTGTCATTCTTATAGAAATCTTGACATGGGGGTCATAAGCCCAATATACACATAAATAATGTCCAAATATGTACACTATAAATTCATGATGCCAAAATTGATGATTAAAAAGTCAGAAGGGCCAGTCTGATGCTTTTTATTAAATTATGATTGCAAATAACTTATTTTACATAACACTGGAAGGTGTGGTAATAACAACAAAAAAAATCCAGATCTTGTATAATTACATAGGATTACTCAAATAATATCTACAATAAAAATAATCACAATATCAATAACACCACTGCCCTAAATCAATGACATGATGAATGACATGGATAGCAAATAGGGTTGGCTCAATCAAGACTAATATCAGGTGGGGGCGCCTGGGTGGCACAGCGGTTAAGCATCTGCCTTCGGCTCAGGGCGTGATCCCGGCGTTAAGGGATCGAGCCCCACATCAGGCTCCTGTGCTATGAGCCTGCTTCTTTCCTCTCCCACTCCCCCTGCTTGTGTTCCCTCTCTCGCTGGCTGTTTCTATCTCTGTCAAGTAAATAAATAAAATCTTTAAAAAAAAGACTAATATCAGGTTAATATTAAAAGCAGGAAAGTACTCTGATATAAGCAAGATATTTTACATTAAAATGATGTGGTAGGTTGGATGTTATAAAGGAAAACTGAAAATTCAAATTATAAGATAGAACTACAAGGATATCTGAGACAGGAGAACAGGAAATGTGAAATATATAATAGTCTTTGGCACCAGAAAAACATAGATTTGAATTTTTCTTGTGTCCCTTATTATTAGTTTTCATAGAAAAGACAGTTAATATTTAAGTTGATATTCTTTTTTTTAAGATTTTATTTATTTATTTGAGAGAGAGAAAAAGAGCAGGGAGAGGCACAGAGGGAGAGGAAGAAGCAGGCTCTCTATTGAGCAGGGAGCCTAACGTGGGGCCTGATTCCAGGAACCTGGGATCATGACCTGAGCTGAAGGCAGATACTTAACCAGCTGAGCCACCCAGGTGCCCCTTAACTTGATATTTCTGAGTGAAGTTGGATTCCAAATACTTTCAAATTCGCACTACTTTGGAATATATGTCCTCCACACATTTAAATGACAATGTTTACAAAGTATTATGGCTTTAGGGATGGAAAGGGTTTTGCAGAGTGTTATTATTTACAAAGTTGTTATAATTATTTTCAAAGTTTAGCTGGATTTTTTGTAAATAATATATTAACCTGAATAAATCTGGAAAGTAAATGATTTCAAACTTTTTTCCTCTCATATAAATTAATGCTACTTGTGCTAACTCAACCCGAATACACTTGTAATGTTAATGAAAAACCTGAGTTTCCATAGATTAAACATAGCAAATGAATTGCTTCATGATATGAGAGCAATATCATGTTGAGCACAACGTGAATATTGCTGTTAAATCTTGCTTTCCATTATTACTGCAAAATGTTCTTAAAAGTGTCTGTGAATTCAAAATGATTAAATCTTTTGACCTATAGAAATGAAATAATCCCTGAAGACATGGCATCAAAATTCTAATTTTCCTTCAAACTGTTGCATATTTGAAGAGTATAATTAATTCATTAGTTTTTTTAATATGATAAAGTTCATCTTGATTTTGCATTTCATTATAATAACTTTGATAGTTCAAGAGCAGCATTTGATCTTATGATAATTTTGCCTGAGATATATTATTATGTTGAAGATTCTTCAGACTCCCATTTGCAAATAGTTTAAGACATTACAAATGTTTGCTTGTTAAGCACAAATATATTTAAAGGTAAAAGTAGCAAAAAATATATTTAAAGGTAAAAGTAGCAAAAATGCAGATAACCACAAATAACAGCATTAAAAATAAACACAAAAATGTGTTTTCCAAGCCAACTTATTTTCTTGTCACCCTAGCTTATTCTCCATATGGAAAGGCTAATGTGAAACCAGTTCTGCTACTAAACATCTTTTTAAATATTTTACTCCGACTAGAGCAGGCAGTTGTTCATGTTTCAGCTGTGAATGGTTCTGAAAGCTTTCTTCACAGCACACTCTCCAACTCTACCATCTCACAATAACTGTTCTTTAAGTGGAGGCCTTAAAACAGGTCTGTTAAATACATATGGCTTTAAGGCAGTAGGAAGGAATGCAAAGGAGAAGCGCAGGGAATCCTTTTTAAAATTTCCAAATGTTTTGAAAGTATCATAGGGCTTTATGCAAAATTTTTATTTAAAAAGTTTGGCCAAATGTGTTTTATCATTTCTTTAAGTTTCAACTTAATTCCTCATTCATTCATTCATTCATTCCAAAAATATTTACTTCCTACTATGGACCAGGCACTGTCCTTGGTAGTATAACTGTTGTGGCACAATAGCCAGAAGAACACCCTTCTTTGCTCTGGCCTACAGAGCATCTTTACTTAGCCAGCACTGGCCCATATCATGCATGCCATGTGATTCCACTTCCTCTACCTGCAGAGTGTCAGCTACTGGAGGATAATGATCTCATTTTATCTGTAGCACAGATCAGTGTCTGATTATGAAGGTGCTGGGGAATGCTGATGGCCTAGAATTTAAAAATGTTTTCCACATGTCTATTCTTTGGCTTCCAGCTCATGTACAGCATCTCCCTGCTGTATTTCCTAATGCTCTATTTGGGCTAACTGGTTTATTTTTCACTGATAATCAATTTGAACAGATTTCAGGAGAATATCTTGATTTATTTAATAATAAAAGGTATAGCAATATTTCAATATACAGCTTTCCAATACAAAGCATTAGGAACTATTTTAATAATATATTTATTTCAGAGACTTTTTAAATGTGAACATTGCTTTGAAGGAGGAAAGATGAATTTGGAAGGAGTAGAGTTTCCAGAGTAAAAACCAATTGGGTATAAGCTATAGCTGAGTGGCTTTATTCACATAATATCTTCAATTTGCAGAAACGTTTACTTATTACCTATTATGTGCTAAAGAGATGTACAAGGTAATATCTCCTTGTGGTTTTGATTTGCATTTCTTTGACAGTAATGTTGAGCATCTTTTTATATACTTATTGACCCTTTATATGTCTTCTTTGGAAAAGTCTATGCACGTCCTTTGCCCATTTTTTAAATTGGGTTATTTGATTCTTTTGCTATTGAATTGTAGGAGTTCCTTATATATTTTGAATATTGATCTCTCATCAGATGTATGGTTTACAAATATTTTCTCACATTTCATAGTTTACATTTGCATTTTGTTTATTGTTTCCTTTGCTGTGGAGAAACCTTATAGTTTGATGTAATCCCACTTGTTTGTCTTTGCTTTCATTGCCTGTGCTTTTGGTGTCAACTCTAAAAAATCATTGCCGACATCAATGTCAAAGAGCTCTTCCCTTATGTTTTCTTCTTGTCTTATACCATAAATATATACAATTTTTATATGCCAATCATACTTCAATAAAAGGGGAAAGAGGAAGAAAGAAATTACTCATCAAGATTGGGGAAAAAAAGAGGTGCAAGACATTGAGGTTATAATTGTGAAAAAAAATATGAGCCTTGTCAATAATTTGCTTAGGGTCTAGGAAAGCTATAAACCATAACAACAATAAGTACTGTCTTGAGGTTTGTACAGAAAACAACAGGAATACATGGGAAGCACATCTATTCTATTTTGGGGGATCAGGGTTGCTTTCTTCAGAAAATGATAGGGAGAAATTAGCTAAAGGAGAGAGATAAGGATAAGCAAAGCATTGCAGGCAAAAGAAACTGGGAAGACCCACAGATGACAAAAAGTGTAGTTTATTGATTAAGCTAAGTCTTCATGTACTGCATCTTAAAACAGAAAATGTAAGACTTGTATATCCACCTCACCAAGGCTGAGTCATAAAGATCAAATGAGATGAAAATGTTAGATAATGCACCTGAGAATATGGGCATTTCTAACTTCACTAGGGTGCTTTATCTTTATAGTAAAGACTTATTTTTCAATTGTTATTTAATTTCTTTAATTTGTTAAAGTGCAAGTAAAAAAACAATTTTGTCATTAAATTCAGTTTACAAATATTACTCTATTTGTAAATATAATACCTTTTATCAAGATAATTTCAAGGCTTTTATATCTTAGATAATTAAAACCCCCTATACAATGTAAACATTGTAAATATAACATGTCCAATTATCTAAATACCTACTTATCTAATAAAATGTTTCATTATTAAATAAATTCTATAAATCTAATTGAGTTAAGCTCATAAAGTTGATAAATTTAAGCTCTTTAAAATACTGTAGCATTGCTTAAAATTTTAGTGAGAATACCTTTGTGCCTTTCAGTCATTATTATTTTATTNTACTGTAGCATTGCTTAAAATTTTAGTGAGAATACCTTTGTGCCTTTCAGTCATTATTTTATTTTATTTTATTTTATTTCATTTTAAAGATTTTATTTATTTATTTGACAGAGAGAGAGAGGGAACACAAGCAGAGGAGAGGGAGAGGGAGAAGCAGGCTTCCCACTGAGCAGGGAGCCTGACGTGGGGCTCGATCCTAGGACATTGGGATCATGACCTGAGCTGAAGGCAGCTGCTTAACGACTGAGCCACCCAGGCGCCCCTCAGTCATCATTTTAAAGCTAATTAGTCTCTACACATTTCAAGAAGAAAACAAGGTTTATCTGTTAGGCCTCTTACCTGACAAGATCTTTTAAGTGTAATAAATACAATACTAAATATATACAGTTGTTCCAAAAATACCACAAAAATATTTAGAAAATGGGTTTGATTTTCTTTGTAATTTTTAATATTCAAATCATTATTCTGGAATTCATATTTAATATGCTAACCTATTAAAAATTACATCATTCCAAACAAATCAGCATTCTTTTTTCAGTATTTTTATATCAATCATAGAGGTATTTGGCCAGGACAATGGTCTCAATTCTTGCCCGAGACATTCACTGGGAATATGAAGCCCGAAGTCAAGAGAACAAAACTCCATCATTTTCTAAAGACTACAGGGCCTGCAGATTCATCTGATTTAACCTGAAATCTAACAATTAAAATCCCTCATTCATTCATTGAATTTGATAAATTTATTTACTTCTTAATTTAAAANGAACAAAACTCCATCATTTTCTAAAGACTACAGGGCCTGCAGATTCATCTGATTTAACCTGAAATCTAACAACTAAAATCCCTCATTCATTCATTGAATTTGATAAATTTATTTACTTCTTAATTTAAAATTTTTTTTGTCTTTTTCTCATCAGGTAGACCACAATTTCTTCAGATATTTCCCTATCCTCACATTGAATTCATTTCATCCTTCAATATTGTCACCTCACTCATGATTGACATATAGCCAGTGCCAGGCACTGCTGTAGACACTGATATAAAACCAATACACATATGACTCATTTTCTCATGAAGCTTACATGCTAGTGGGGTTAGTTTCCTAAAAGAGTTACACAGAAAGCTAATTAAGATTATGGAAGTGTAACTGGGTGGCTTCTTTCATTAGTTGGTCAGGTAAGCCCCTTCCAAAAAAATAAATAAACAAGGGCTATAAAAGCAGGGAAGAGAGCTGTCTGGAGAGAAGGAACACCTAGTGAGTTGGATTGAACATAATGTACTCAAGTGCCCAAAAGTTAGTCAGGCCAAACCTTTGTAAATTAAGGAGAGAAAGGTTAGAGATACACCCATAGGTCAAATCTTGCAGACACCTTTAGGCAAAGAAATATTTGGGGTAAAAAGTCAGAGAGCACAGGTATGGCATGGTTACATCAAAAAAAAAAACTATTGATTTCTGTGCGAAAAACATATTTTAAGGAGCTAGAATGTAAGTAGTGAGACAAAGATGCAATTAATCAAGTGACAGAGGATGGTGACTCAAATAAGGAGATAAATGTGGAGGTGATGAGAAATGGTCAGACTCAGGATATATTTTAGGCATGAAATAAATAAGACTTGCTGATGG
>NW_023179820.1:4184206-4196335 GCF_002007445.2 Ailuropoda melanoleuca
TGTGGAGGTGATGAGAAATGGTCAGACTCAGGATATATTTTAGGCATGAAATAAATAAGACTTGCTGATGGATTGAATCTGGACACTGGGTATGGAACAGGAAATCAATGACTACTGAAGTATTACTTCAACATTTGGGGTTTGAGAAACACAGTTGGGAAAGTTCTATTTTGGACATGTTAAGTCTGAAATGCCTACTTTACATCTAAATGGAAATGTCAAGGGTACAGTCTTATATATGAGTCTGAGGTGATGGAGACAAATCAGGGTGAAGGAATATACTTGAGAGTCATTGATATGTAGGCAGGTGTATTTAAAGCTGTGAAAGAGCTGAGATATTAGAGAGAGCAAGTAGCCGTACAAGATAAAAGAGCATGAGTGTAAGTGTCACAGCATTTTGAAGATAAGAAGAAAAGGAAGACAAACAAGGAAAAAGAAAAAAGCAAGTTAATATGGGAGTAATATAGATGGATAATATTCTGTTTTGATAAAACAGAAAAAATCCCAGGGGAAAAAGAGTTCAAGAGGGGAAACATGATCAACTGTGTCAAATATTGAAAAGCAGCTATGTAGGCACAGGATTTGAGGACCCAGTGGTAAGATCCAGACCCAAAGCCTGACTGTAGAGTGCTGAGAAGAGAATGCGTGGTAAAGAAATGAAGACAGTGTCCATACTGTGTTATAAGTATAAATATATATATTTGTATTTACATCTATTTATGTATAAATAGATACAAATAAATATTACACCAATAACACATATTTTCTTGTTCTTCTATTAAATAGAGTAGAGAGATGAACCAGCAGTGAGAAAAGTGCGTGGTGTCAAGGAGTCAAGTGACTGAAGTTTTTACTGAAGGAAAACATGATTGTATGATAAAATAACTAAAACAACAATGGGCATATTGGTGATGCCAAGGAAAAATGAGATACTGGAAAGAACCACGTCTCTGAGAAGTAAGACCAGTATTCAAATGAGGGTGGATATTTGACAGGAACTAAGTCAGTTTATTCATTGTAACAAGAAGGAAGTAAGAGAAGAAGGAGTGGGTGCAGGTAGTGATTTGGTGTGATAAGGTAAGGGAAAATATGCCAGATTATGTCCATTTTCCTCAATATTATGTTAAGACCATCAGCTGAAAGAGAAAGGGGACTAGATTTAATACTTGTGAGGAGATAGAAGTTGTCAAACAGACATTGTAGAAAGAGCAAAAAATATACTAAGAAAGTATGGATGAGTTGCTGGACACTGAGAGGTCTTCATTTGTAATCTGTGGTCATGAATTTGAGTGAGCTCTTCAGCATGACATTACAATGTTCTGAGGTGTAGGAGGAACTAGATAAATTCTGCAAGTGTTGATTTTCTATCACAGGATTTGACAGGAGGAAGAGATGAGAGATCTAACAATGTCTGAAAAAGAGAAATTATAGCAAACTACCATGAAATCAAAGCTGGGCAGGGAGAATTTAACAACAAAACAAGGCGATGGAGTAAGAAAAAGAGGTGTTGATGCTGGGAGTTGGTTATGAGGTTAATGGTGTGACATGGAAATGGGAGCAGGTGCTGTCCAAGTAAAGGAAAACACACTGGTGATAGGGAGATGGAGTGAATGAGAGTATTAGCTACAAACGTTTTTGAAGACCAAAGGAATAGTGACAGACAATACAAAAGGAAAGGTGTTAGGTCAGATGACAAAGTTATGAATTAATGAAGAGGAGTGACAGACTGGGTGATACCAATATAACAGTAACACAAGGAGGTAGCACAGGTGACATGAAGGCATGAAATTCATCATGAAAAATCTAAATTGAGGGTTGCAGAAAAGGAGGTGGGTGGGGGGAAGGGGTAACTCAGTGACGGGCAATAAAGAGGACACGTGTTGTAATGATCACTGGGCGTTATCCGCAACTAATGAGTCATTGAACATTATATCAAAAACTGAAGATGTACTATACATTGGCTAATTGAATTTAAATTAAAAATCTAATAAGGGAAACTTACAAAAATATTTCATTTCTATTACTAGACTCTGTTCTTAAATGAATTGTTCTACTCAACAATATAAATACATTTTTTCACTTTTAAATGACCACCTTATAGATATAGAAATTTTGATGACCTATAACAAATATACACACACCAAAAAAGACTTTAAAACCAAAGAAAATTCACCTCTGAAAATGTTTTACTTGTTAAATATATGTATATAGAGAAAAATTCAAAGTCTCTGCTGTATTTTAGAACAGGAGTTGGAATCCTTTTCTGTAAAGGGTCAGAATATAAATATTTTAGACTTTGTGGGACAATGTAGTTCTATTGTGACTACTCAGCTCTGCCACTGTAGTGGAAAAACATGAAACATGAAATGGACAACATGAAAACAAATGAATTTGTGGTTTTGATCTAATGAAACTTTATTTATAAGGACAAATGAAGGGCTTAATTTAGCTTTCTGCTCTTACTTTTTCCACACCTGAGTTAGAGTCCAATAATCAACTTAACTAGAATCTCAGCTCAAAACTCTAGTGGATTATAAAAATTAATAGTGACAATGTCTATATATCTCTAAATATATGCACAAATAAACCAGTATTTCAGACCAGGTTTTATACCTAAGAATATTTTATCTTATAAATACTTTTTAAATTATAGCAATTAAAAATGACTGAGCTATTCACAGTTGTTTGGCATTCTAAAGATAACATCATATACACATATCCAAAATTACCAACAAGCATCAGTGTCACACATACATATGTCTTTGAAAGACAAAATAAGATAAAAGACTTTTGGGGGGAAAATTTATCATCCTAGTTGCTGTTAGAAGAGTTCATTTAGATTCCCTAAAGCAGAATCTTATAATAACTATTCATGATTTACAAGGTGGAATAAAGACAAGAAAAGAAGATATTAAAAAATGGTTTAGAGGAACTTCCAGTTTCTGATCTGTTAATTAGAGGGTTTGAAAGTCATTGCTCCTATCCCCATAACAAGAAAAAAAAAAAAACTGAATGAACTGAAAATCAACAATTCTCATTAGATGCATCAGACAATTGAAAACAGAGGGCAAACCACTGCCCCCAATTGGAAAGATGGACAGGTAGATACAAAAAATCACAACTTACCCAAGCAGACGTTCAGGAGCACAAACTGCTGCTAGAACAAATACCAGGGAAGGAAAACCTAACTGTAATTAACAATTAGCTGGAAGTTAAAATTTATACCTAGGCATGTAATATCCAAACTGCAGAAATCAAAGACCAAGAGAAAAATCTTAAAAGAAGCCTGTTGGTGGGAGGGGGTGGGCAAGGAGTGAATTTCACCTATACAGGAACAAGAAAAAGAATTATAACCAATTTCTTTCCAGAAATCATGAAAAAAAGTGGAATATTGAAAGCGAAACCAACCTACAATTCTGTACCCTGTGAAATTATCTTTCAAAAGTGAAGGATAAATAGACACTTTCTCAGACAAACAAAAGTTGAGAGATTTCATTGCCAGTAGACCAGCTTGGCAAGAAATATTGAAAGAAGTTCTTCAGAAAGAAAGAAAATTATATAGATCAGAAACTCCGATCTGTATGAAGAAAGGAAAAACATTAGAGAATGAGTAAATGGTAAAACAGAATATATTTCTTAACTGAGTTAATAGGTATCAGTTTATTTAAAGTAATAGCAATGAAATATTTGGTGATTATAGCTAATGATGATGTGGAAAGGAAGGGCAGAAATGTTACAGGGATTAGAAGGAAGAATAGTAAGTACTCTTTTATAAGGTATTACACTAACCATGAAGAAGTGGTATAGTGTTATTTGTTTTTGTGGGTTTTTGAAAAATTCTATTTATTAGTAATCTTTACGCCCAACATGGGGCTTGAATTTACAACCCTGAGATCACGGGTTGCATGCTCTACTGACCTAGACAGCCAGGTACCCCAATATAGTGTTATTTTATGTATAACAAACTAAAGGACAACTACTAAAAAAAAAAAAAAAAGACAACTGATGAGCTAAAAGGGGAGAAGAAATAAATGAAATCATATAAAATGCTTAATTAAAGCCAGAAAATATATGAGAGATGAAATGAAATTAAAAACAAGGGGAATAATTAGAGTGAGAAGTATGGTAGGTACTAAGACAGCCATGTCACTGCTCACTTTAAACATCAGTGGTCTAAATACACTAAGTTATTTATTTATTTATTTATTTATTTATAGGATTTATTTATGGGGCCCCTGGGTGGCTCAGTCGTTAAGCGTCTGCCTTTGGCTCAGGGCGTGATCCCTGAGTCCTGGGATTGAGCCCACATCAGGCTCCTCTGCTGGGAGCCTGCTTCTTCCTCTCCCACTCCCTCCGCTTGTGTTCCCTCTCTCGCTGGGTGTCTCTCTCTCTCTGTCAAATAAATAAAATCTTTAAAAAAAATTTAAAAATAAAAGATTTATTTATTTATTTGAGAGAGAGAGAGAGAGTGTGAGCGTGCCTGTATGAGTTGGGCGAGAGGCACAGGGAGAGAATCTTCAAGCAGACTCCCTGCTGAGCACAGAGCTGGATGTGGGGCTTGATCCCACCACCCATGAGATCATGACCTGAGTTGAAACCAAGAGTCTGGTCACTCAACCAACTGAGCCACTCAGGTGCCCCTACATACACTAATTTAAATACTTAGACAGTTAATAGTAGATTAAAAACAGAACCCAACTGTGTGTTGGCCACAAGAAATAAATTCAGGCCACACTTCAATGTTGCTCTGTAATAACTTAGTCTTTCCATGTTGTTCACATTTACACAACTTCTTAACTTGGACACTAACATCTAAAAACAATAGGTAATATAGTGAAAATTCATGCTTCCTCACTGAGTGAAAGGGCAAGGCATCGCCCAGTGCTGTTGGCATAGTGTTCTATTCAGATAATTAATTAATTAGGCTCTTCACTTGAAGCTTTATTGCCCCTACCCCACTCAGAGTCTGATTTCCAGCTGGGGCTCAGGGTACTGGAAGAGAGTTCATTACAGTGCTACAGTAGTGGTCATTTGTATCATTGTGATGAGCCCCCTGGATTTTGACCTGATTTAGTAACCAAGACTAGTACCTAAAATCCCTAGAGAACATGGCATAACAGCCCACACTTATCAGGGATCACATATGTTGTGCAATTGAACATTTACTTTTCAGTGTTATTGGAGAAAATAGTGTGTGCCCTAAACTATTACATTTCTCACTGGACTGTCAATTAGGTAGATTCAACTCCCAAATACATCTCCATTTGGGTATGCCATGAAACCGCCTATAAACATTCTTTGCATGCTTTGGGAGATTTATCACTAATATTGGGTTACTAGGTCGCAAATTTACAGCTCCAGAGAAGAGTTTACCAGTTAATAAAAACATGCCCAAATTCAACTCGCTTAGGTTTTTAAGTTTCCATTTCTGATTTCCTTAAATGTGTTTAATCCCCATACTTATTCTTATATGAAAAGAGCAAATCCATTTTTTGCATGTCATAGACAACCACAATCTGCTTCCCTTTATACTCAAGCAGACAACTTTGCCATATACCACCTTGATTTACGGCCACATAGAGCACAAAAGCTAAAGCAATGCTGCTTGGCACTTTCTACCTTGTATGTTGGTATTATTTCTCTTAGTCATCTGGGAAAAATCTAGAAATGTAAACATGCCCTATAAGCCATAAAATGAAGAGAGCTCTAGTCAAGAATCAGTAGGAGCATTGCATTACTTCTTTTCACCAAGTTATCCAGGTGGAGACTTTAGGCAGAGCTAAAAAAAAAATCCTTTTCTGTGGGAAAAACAGAGGTTTCTCCCTGTACTGGCCTTTAGTCAGCATGATATCCAAAAAATAACTAAGTGTATTATTCCCTTGTTCTGAGTTACTCTCATGGATACATGTTATTGCATTGCTCATGAAATTGAGGCCCATGTGTGAGTGACCTTCTGTCTTCTATGATGTCCTCATTTGTATTTATTGTCTGTTTCACAAACATCCTTTTTAAAAAAAAATTTATTTATTTTTTTGACAGAGACAGAGAGAGCACAAGCAGGGGGAGCAGCAGGTAGAGGGAGAGGAAGAAGCAGGGGCTTGGTCCCAGGACCCTGAGATCATGACCTGAGCCGAAGGCAGGCACCTAACAACTGAGCCACCCAGACGCCCCTGCTTCACAAGCATCCTTAACCCATGGTCAAATTATCCTTTCCTGAAGTAGTGTTTAACCATAGGACCTACAATAACAGTAACAATATCCTTCATAACACTTCTCCTTGGCCCCACCCCTAAGGAGATGTCACAGGATTTGGCAGGTAAAGAATCACAGGATCATTCCTGTCACTGATTATCGGTAAAGAATCACAGAACCATTCCTGTCACTGATTATCGGAGCCATTGTCACAACCACCTGTAAATTGGTACATGAGGCAAAGTTACGACCCCTCTGATGTACCTTTAGGAAGTTTAATGATAGCATGTCCTATGTAACGGTGTAAATGTTGCCGTTTGTGAATTTATAGTACCCTCCCTGGATATGTGTAAGTGTAAAGATGGACCTACGACCACTAAATTGGGCAAAATGAAAGAAATATTTCATGGGGGGGGCTGGGTATATAAATTTGTGTATTTGCATTCTTTCCCACCACCTCATTCCCACTCCTCAATCCAAAAACCTGAAGTCCACACTTTACTTCCTTTCCCTCATAGTCATGACAGAGACAAGATAAGCTAAATGATTCAGCCAACATTTTGAGCCTTTCTTCTTCACTGTTTATGTAACAAGTGTTTTGGTTACTTTTTCCAATTTTCAGTGAGACAGCTGCTCTGAGGGTGAAAGGAATGTGGTATGTTCAGGTAATATTGTGTCTTATTTCCCTCTTTGGTGTTGTGTCACATCATTGCAAGCTGAATAGACAGAGAATCTGCTGTTTCAAACTTTTAATTGTACTTTCTGAGGATGCTTGTGTTACAAGATAAGAATACATGTGCATTTCAGTTAACATCCATTTGTCGCCTCTCAAAATGGCCAAAAAAGCCAGAAATACATCTTTAGGTGGGGAATTTTATCCACAGCTCTTCTCGAGCATTTACTACCTATCGATGATGGGCACTAATTCTTATCACATTGGTGGTTTTCCCTTGTCTCAGTCCATTCAGGCTGCTATAACAAAATACCACAGCCTGGGTGGCTTCTAAATAACAGAAATGCATTTCTCACATTCTGGAAGCTGAAAAGTCCAAGCTGAAGGCACCAACTTGGTCAGGTTCTGGTGAAGGCTTTCTTTCTGTTTTGTTGCCAGTGACTTCTCACTGTGTCCTCCTATGGTACAAGAAGCAAGGCAAGTTTTAAAAAAAACAAAACAACAAGACAAAACAAAAACAAAAAAACAACCTTTTTTAAAGGAACACTAATCTCATTCATGAAAGCCCTGCACTCAAGACCTACGCACCTCCCAAAGCCCCTAACTCTTAATATCATCTTCTTTGGAGGTCAGGATTGCAACATATGAGTTTGGGGGTGGGGGAAGGGCACCAGCCTTCAGACCATAGTACCTCTGATGCAAGAGAAATGACCATCTCTCTACACACTGGTAAATGGCCTAAGCAACTATCTGCCTACATATTTTATGAGCTCAACTATGAAATACGTTAAGGCATCTATCTTCCTTTGCATTTCAATGTTTACTGGAGCTGGAATTGGGGCTTTTTAGTTTTTTGGAGGGGAAGAGGATGAACAACCATATGATCCTACATGATCCAATAGAATTGTCATAGTTGTTTATATATGTGACACACTCAATTCTGCCCTATATTTTCCTGAACAGTGTAGATTTGATATCTAGACATTTCCAGAAGACTAATTTACAATGTTTCAGTTATTAATAATAAGATATTCAATAGTGTTAATAGATTAATGTTATATCATTATAGATAAGTATCTTTAATAACTCATTAGCCAGCAGAAATAAATGTAAGAGCTCTCTAACTTCAAAATTTGTATAATATTCAATCTATCTACCTATAGAGAAAAGCACTTACTAGTTTAATGTGAGTGATCAAAAATTGTTATGACATTTTAATAAAGTTCCCTTTATTAAATAACTTTAATGTTATTCTGATACATCTTTCCTAAATATTGAGTCTTATGGAAAATACCCCAGGAGATTGACATAAGGAAACATATAATTTCCCTCCTGTAACTGAACGAAAATGAGCTAAAATAGAAAGACCAACTAAGAGTCAGCATTAATGTAATGAGAGAAAATGGGGTGGCCAAAGAATCACGCAGAATACTAATGTCATTTGACAACTCTCACAAGTCAAAGATAGACTTATATGCTGTTCTCACTGACAAGTTCAGTCTGCTCTCTGAGCTTACCAAGTGCTAGCATTCATAAATCAGGTCTGCAGAGGCAGCCTGCAGGCAGAGCAACTTTATTGGCAACACCGGTAATGAGAAGCCTGAAGGAAATATTTTTGCCTAAAGCCTGACAAGTATCAATCCTGCAGAATTTAATTAAAAACATCTATTAATGTCAATCTTTAAAATAATAGTAAAAAAGATAACAGATTTGTGAAATAACAATCTCAAAAATATTTCACCCCTTTCAGGGCAAATAAAAATGCCAAATTGGATATAGATAAAAAGCAAAAGGATTATGTCTGTATTTCTAACATCAGCAGAACTGAATATAAATGAGATGATGGCGTTTTATTATCTGTATTAGAATTAATTAGAAGATATGGTAGGAGTATCAGTTAGGATTAAGTTAATTTCATATATCTGAAAACCCAAAATAACCATGGTTTAAACAAGATAGTTAATTTCTCTCATAACAGAATTTGAAAGTAGGACATCCAGTAATGTATATGACAACTCCACACTGTCTTCCGAGAAACAGTCTCTAAACCCCTGTTCTACCATGCTCAGTATGGAGCAACAATTCTCAATTAACCTCATGGCCCACCAAGGTTACTGGGGACTCAGTCATCATATCAGCCTAACCAGTAGTGGGAAGAAGGAAAGAAGATCAAGCACAAGCCAAAGCACTTTAAGGAGCTTACCCTGAAATCTCTCAGAACAATTTTGCACCCCAATGTTCATAGCAGCTCTGTCCACAATAGCTAAATCATGGAAGGAGTCANTTGGTACAGCCACTCTGGAAAACAGTGTGGAGGTCCCTTAAAAAGTTAAAAATTGAACTACCCTATGACCCAGCCATTGCACTACTGGGTGTTTACCCCAAAGATACAGACGTAGTAAAGAGAAGGGCCATATGCACCCCAATGTTCATAGCTGCATTGTCCACAATAGCCAAATCATGGAAGGAGCCGAGATGCCCTTCAACAGATGACTGGATTAAGAAGCTGTGGTCCATATATACAATGGAATATTACTCAGCTATCAGAAAGAACGAATTCTCAACATTTGCTGCAGCATGAACGGCACTGAAGGAGATAATGCTAAGTGAAATAAGTCAAGCAGAGAAAGACAATTATCATATGATTTCTCTCATCTATGGAACATAAGAACTAGGAGGATCGGTAGGGGAAGAAAGGGATAAAGAAAAGGGGGGTAATCAGAAGGGGGAATGAAGCATGAGAGACTATGGACTCTGAGAAACAAACTGAGGGCTTCGGGTGGGGGAATGGGATAGGCTGGTGATGGGTAGTAAGGAGGGCACGTATTGCATGGTGCACTGGGTGTTATACGCAACTAATGAATCATCGAACTTTACATCAGAAACCAGGGATGGTGACTAACATAATATAATAAAAAATATTTTTAAAAATACTATTTACAATCATTTAGCAAGAAGGCCACACTAGGAGCAAGAATATAATCTTTTAATTGAATAGTAATATGCTAACATTAGGATTTTACCACTAAAGAAGGAAGAAACCGATTTTTTTTTTGGGTAACTGGCAGTTTCAGCCATAAAAAGGAAAATAAGGAATTTATAGTATTACTGTAATTGTTAAGAAGACAGGCAGTGGGCTTAGACAACCTAGATTGAAATCCAGGTTCTGCCATTTTCAAGTTTATAGATGTGGGCAAGCTATTTCAGCTCTCTGGGCACCATTTTCCAAATGGAAAATGGAGATAGTAACAGTACCTACACACATGACTGTTTGAAGACAAAATAAGATAATATATTAACACATTACTGGGTTTGATTTGCTATTTTGTTGAGGAGTTTTGTATCTAATTTCATGATAGATATTGATCTGTAGATTTCTTATTTTGTGTTCTGTCTAGTTTGCATGCCTGGGTAATACCAGTCTCATAAAATGAATTGAGAAATGTTTATTTGTCTTCTCTTCAATGGAAGATATTTTGTAAAATGAGTTTTAATTATTTAAAGTTTAGGTAGAATTCTCCAGTAAAATCATTTGGGCTTGGAGACTGCTTTTTCAGGAGTTTTTAAATGATAAATTCAACTTCTTTTATAGTTTGCAATATTTAGCTTTTCTATTTCATCTTGGTTGAGTATTGATTAAGTATGGTTTTCAAGGAATTGGTCCATTTCTTCTAGGTTGACAAGTTTATCAAAGCAAACTTGTCTTAAGTATTTCTTTATTATCTTTTTAATGGCTACAGGACCTGTAGTGATATCCGGGGTTTTATTCTTAATAATGGTGAGTTTGTCTAATCCTTTTTTATCTTTGCCAATCTTGTTAGAGGTTTATCAATGTTACTGATTCTCTCAAAGAAATAGCTCTTCATTTCATTCATTTTCTCCATTTATTTCCTGTTTTCATTTTTTTTTCCATTTTGGCTTTTCCTTTATTATCTCCTTCTTCCTGTTAATTATGGATTAATTTCTTTTTCTTATTTTAGTTTACTGAGGTAAGAATTGAGATTATCTATTAAAAACCTTTTCTTTTTTCTAATGTAAGCATTTGATGTTATAAATTTCCCTCTCGGCATTGTTTGAACTGAATCCCACATCTTTTGCTATGTTATATATTAATTTCCATTCAGTTCAGTGTGTTTTTATTTATTTATTTTAAAGATTTATTTCTTTGAGAGAGGGCACAAGCTTGGAAAGGGGCAGTGGGGGAGAGAGAAAGAATCTCAAGCAGACTCCCTGCTAAGCACAAAGACTGATGCAGGGCTCAATCCCAGGACCATGGGATCATGACCTGAGCTGTAATCAAAAGTCAGATGCTTTACCAACTGAACCACCAAGGTTCCCCAGTTCAGTATGCTTTTAGAACTTCCTTTGAGATTTCCTCTTTGATCCATGGATTATTTAAAAGGGTGTAGTTTACTTTCAAGTGACTGGAGATTTTCCTGTTATCTTTCTATTGATAAACTCTGAATGGATGAAAGACCTCGATGTGAGACAGGAATCCATCAAAATCCTAGAGGAGAACATAGGCTGCAACCTCTTTGACATCAGCCACAGCAACTTTTTTCATGACACATCTACAAAGGCAAGAGAAACAAAAGAAAAAATGGACTTGTGGAACTTCATCAAGATCAAAAGCTTCTGCACAGCCAAGGAAACAGTCAAAAAATTAAGAGGCAACCCATGGAATGGGAGAAGATATTTGCAAATGGCACTACAGATAAAAGACTGCAACATGGACGGCACTGGAGGTGATAATGCTAAGTGAAATAAGTCAAGCAGAGAAAGACAATTATCATATGGTTTCTCTCATCTATGGAACATAAGAACTAGGAAGATTTGTAGCAGAAGAAAGGGATAAAGAAAAGGGGGCATAATCAGAAGGGGGAATGAAGCATGAGAGACTATGGACTCTGAGAAACGAACTGAGGGCTTCAGAGGGGAGGGGAGTGGGGGAATGAGACAGGCTGGTGATGGGTAGTAAGGAGGGCACGTATTGCATGGTGCACTAGGTGCTATATGCAACTAATGGATCATCGAACTTTACATCAAAAAATAAAAATAAAAAAATAAAAGACTGATATCCAAGATCTACAAAGAACTTCTCAAACTCAATACACGAGAAACAAATAATCAAATCAAAAATTGGGCAAAAGGTATGAACAGACACTTTTCCAATGAAGACATACAAATGGCTAACAGACACATGAAAAAATGTTCAAAATCATTAGCCATCAGGGAAATTCAAATCAAAACCACATTGAGATACC
>NW_023179820.1:4196472-4212228 GCF_002007445.2 Ailuropoda melanoleuca
AGGTCCCTTAAAAAGTTAAAAATTGAGCTACCCTATGATCCAGCCATTGCACTACTGGTTTCTGGTTTGATCCCATTAGTGTCACAGTACATACTCTGTATAAATTTAAATATTTTAAAAGTTGATTGAGATTGTTTTGTGTACAAGCGTTTGATCTCAATATCAGTGAATTTTCCATGAGCACTTGAGAAAAAAATGTATATTCTACTCTTGCTGGGTAGAGGATTTTCCGTATGCTGATTTGATTCTATTGGTAATGTTGTTTTCCTTATCCTTGCTGATTTTCTTTCCAGTAGTTCTATTAACTCTTGAGTGGGTTGCTGACAAAAATATGAATTATTTTTTCTCCTTTTGGTTCTGTCAATTTTTTCGCTTCATATCTTTTCCATCTCTTTTATTCAGTGCATACACATTTAAGATTTCTATATTTTCTTTGTTAATTGATGATTTTATCATTATGTAATTGCTCTCTTTGTCTCTAGTAATTTTTTTAATCTAAGTCTACATTACCTGATATTAATATAGTCATTTATGCTTTTTAAATTAATACTCTCATGGTATATTTTCCATCCATTCACTTTCAACCTAACTATATATCTCTACTTTAGACAATTTTCTTGCATACAACGTATGAATAATGGTATTTTGTTTTGTTTTCTTTAATCCACTTTGCTAACTGCATCTTTTAATTGGTGTATTTAGACTATTTACATTAATGTGAGGACTCTAATCTGCAATCTCAGTATGTGCTTTTTGCTTATATCTCCTCTGTTTCTTGTTTTTCCATTTCCATTTTTGCCTATATCTCCTCTGTTTCTTGTTTTTCCATTTCCATTTTTGCTTATATAGCCTCTTGTTTTCCTGTTTTTCCATTTCTCTATCTTACCTTCTTTTGGGTTACTTGAATATTATTTAGGGTTGAGTCTTGATTTATTTATGTTGCCTTCTTANATTATTTAGGGTTGAGTCTTGATTTATTTATGTTGCCTTCTTAATATAGTGATTTATATAGTCATCTTAGTTGTTGCTCTAGGTATTACAACATACATTATGTAACTTATCACTACCTATTGGTATTGGTGGTTTATTCCTTCAAGTGAACACTAGAAATCTTCCATTTAGGTCCTTTTATACGCTCCACTCTTTAAATATACTTTTCTTAAATATGTCTTCTGCATATAGTCAACATCAGATCACCTGGTGCTATACTTTTTGCTTCAATCATAAAATGCCATTTAAGAAATTAATTAAAAGTCTGTTATAGTTATTCCTATTTTTATTCATTCCAATGTTTTCTTCCATTTCTGAGGTTCTAACCCTTCTATTATCATTTCTTTTCTGCTTATAGAACTTCCTTTAGCCACTCTTTAAGGGCAGGTTTTTTAGTAAAAAGTTCTCTCAGTTTCGCTTCTTCTCACATTCTGCTGAGAATGTCCTGATTTCCTCCTTATATCAAAGAGATATTTTTGCTGGAGAGAATTCAGTTTTACTCTTTCAACACTTAAAATATACTGCTACTTTCATCTTAGTGATTGTGAATAGTGTAAAGAACATGGGAGTGCTGATAATTCTTTGAGGTCCGGATTTCAATTTTTTTCTAGAAAACTACCCAGACATAAACCATACAATATTTTATTTTTAATTTTTAGAGAAACCTCCAGAATATTTAACATTGTAGCTACATAATTTTGCAATTCTACCAACAGTGTACAAGGGTTCCAATTTCACCACATCCTCATTAATACTTGTTACCTGTTGTTTTTGGATAAAAACCATCCTAACAGGTATGTGGTGATATCTCTTTATGGTTTTGGTTTGTATTTCTCTGATGATTAATGATTTTGAGTATCTTCCTCTATTTGTACATATTTTTTTTTCTTTTCTTTTCTTTCTTTCTTTTTTTTTTTGCAGAACAGTCTTTTGACGTCTTTTGCCTGTTTTTAAATAAGTCCATATTTGTTTTTTTGTTGTTGTTTGTTTTTGTTTTTGAGATCCTGTTATATGTGTTTATAGTTATGTAGGAGAATAAATGGCTTACAAACAATGAAAAACATATACAGCTACTTTCTATGGGTCTCCATGGTTTCTGATGAATTATCTACTAATATTCAAATTGGTGCTTCCCTGTAGGTAATATGTCATTTCTCTTGAGAGGCATTCAATTATTTTTGTGTTTGTTTTTCAGAAGTTTGATTATGATCTATCAGCATGGATTTCTTTGTATTTGTCCTTTTTGGGGTCCACTCATCTACTTGATTCTGAGTATGCCACCCAAAATAAGCTTCTTTGGTATAAGAATTGTTTTGAGATATAGAATTTTGAGATTCAACAGATGCAGATAGAAGCCCTCCCAAAGCTTCCCTTATCTGACTAAAAGCAGAAATTTCCGGGGTGCCTGGGTGGCTCAGTCATTAAGCATCTGCCTTCGACTGAGGGCATGATCCTGGCAATCTGGGATCNCTTCCCTTATCTGACTAAAAGCAGAAATTTCCGGGGTGCCTGGGTGGCTCAGTCATTAAGCATCTGCCTTCGACTGAGGGCATGATCCTGGCAATCTGGGATCGAGCCCCATGTCAGGCTCTTCCCCTGGGAGCCTGCTTCTTCCTCTCCCACTCCCCCTGCTTGTGTTCCCTCTCTCACTGGCTGTCTCTCTCTGTTGAATGAATAAAAAAAATCTTTAAAATTAAAAAAAAAATAAAAAAAATAAAAGCAGAAATTTCTGAAAAATAAGAACTGCCATAAATCCCTCTCTCAGGGAATATTTATGGTCATAAAGAAGACAAAAAGTTGGCACCAGGATAGACCTTGCACAAATAAACCTTGCTAAGATAGCCTTTATCTTGTATTAGTTTCCTTCATATATCTACTCACAGCTTACAACCCCTAGAAGCCTGGAAACCTCTTTCCTTTGTCTGTCACATCTTTATAATTTATTGCTGTAGGTTAAAAATTGTACAGAAACTCTCAGGCCTATTTACTTCTTTGAGTCTTCTCCTTTCCAGGAAAGTCCCTGTATCTCATAAAAATTAACATCAAATAAAATTTGTATGCCTTTTTCTTTTTAATCTGTCTTATGTCAGCCTAATTTTCAAGGCTGTAGTTAAATAACCTAAGAGGATAGAGGCCAAAAAAAAAAAAAAAATCCTGAACCTACAGTTCTGCATATTTGTCTTTTACCATATTTGAAAATTTTAGCCATTTTTTCTTTAAATACTATCTCTTCTCCTTCTTCGATTCTAATCATATGAATGTTAACTATTTGGTTATTGTCCCACTGATCCCTGAGACTCTGCTCTTTTATCTTTTTTCATTCTATGTTCTTTATGTTGTTCAGATGGGGTAAGTTCTATTGCTCTGTCCTTACAGCTACTGACCAACCTTTTGTCATGCCCACTCTACCATCAAATGCATTCAGTGGGATTTTTATTCTTCCCATCTGTGGTGTTGGAGTGTTTTTGCCTGCTTTCTGCAGATGGCAGGAGTAGAAGAGAAGTGGAAGATCAACCTTCACTGAAACCTTGAGGTAGGGGTGAGAGGATCAGTGGGTGTGTGTCTAGGAAATCATCCGTCATATGGAAGGATACCCTAAGACTCCACACATTAATAAATAGGAAACGTATACTCAAGAACAATTTAACCAATAAACAAGTCTATAAGAAAGAATAAAAGATGAAGCAAAAATGTATAATACATGGTAAATAGATAATAATTGGAAAGAATAAAACCAAACATGTGAGCTATTAAATTACATATTAAGAACAAGAATGATTTTTTTATTGAAATAAAAATAATTAGTTTAAACATAAAAACTAAGAGTGAGTAGTGTAATTGAATTATCATGAAAAAAATAAAACCTTCCTTATTTATACTGATTAAATTATAGGTGGCTATTTCAATAATGGACTCATATTCACAGTCAAATTATAGGAATTAGATTAAAAAAATGGGTACCTAAAGAATGGAAATTAATCCAGGTAAATGACACATTAGCACAATTTGGTAGTTAATACAAATTGAGCAGTCAAGGCAAAAATTAAGAGGTTATGCCCAGTGTTTGCCATTTCCCACCCATGGTTTTCCCTTCCCTTTCTTCTTAAATCAGAAAGGCAAAGTGAATTAACAGTTTATAGACTACCAAAAGACTTATCTCGGCTAGCTCTTCAGATATTTGGTTAGGTCATCTTTGTTTCTATTCTTATTGATAAATACTCACTAAAAATTGGCAGAAATATGTTTAATATCTGAAATTTAAAGTATTATATAGGATTCACCTAAAATTTTATAGTTGGAATTTGATATTATGTATTTTTAAAAATAATCTTATGTTCCTTTGCATAAGATTGTAACTTGCCTTATTTACTAGAATTATAGTTCATCCAAGATATTGAAGTAATGGACTGAAAATTATGACTGGATATTTGGGGCTATATAATAGGTATCTATGTTACAGAACTTTTCCACTCAGAAAGTGAAATTGGAGGAACAGGAAATAATAAGGACTCTAACCTTGGTGAAAAGACAGTAGAATACAGAGAGAAATTTGAGAGAGAGAGAGAGATTTCTGAATCACTTAAAGTCCTTTAAGCCATAAGTAAAATAACTCAATTCAAAACCTCATAAAATGTACAGTAGCAGGCATTGATCAGAGGTAGTTCACATGGGAGTCCAGCTCAAAGTCTCTGCAGTTCTCTCACTCTTCCCACCTCTGTGTTTTGCTTGTATTCTTCAGGTTTCACATACATTCAGGACTCAGAGGAAGAGAGAATTGACTTTCTGCAACTCACTCTTCAGAGTCACTAATTCAACTCCGCAGAAAACCCTCACAAACCACCATTGGGAATGACTGGCTTCTGGCCAAACATTCATTCTTGAACTATAATCCCTTTGGCCAAGGGAATTGGAATGATTTACATTACCTGAAAAGAATCATTGTCTAGAGGGAGCTGAGAATAATTTGATTCAGGTAAAATAATCAATGCACATCCTAAAGCAAGATCAATCTCCCCACAAAACTCACAGCTGCTAGAGATAGAGGAATTTTTGTATATAATCACCAAACCCACTATACTTCTGAAGCACAGAGCTCTAGCAAAAAAGAGAAGTGCCTAATTTTGAACTCTGCAGGTGACTCATTTCATGCATACACCACGAGAGTGGTATCCTGACTCTCAGAGTATGCATTTGACCTTGCCTGAGAAAGGAGTCCAAATCTATATTTGATTCACATAAGGCTATGATGAGCAAATACTATATAAAAAACCACTCATGTCTTTAATAAAATACAGTATGTTGGTTCTCTATTCATGGTTAAGTAAAAGTAGTATTAGAGTATGTAATAATAAATTAAGCAAACAAATCACTAGATATTATTATGTAATTGATATAATTTATTAAATATTTAATCATAGAATATTATTTTTAAATGTTAACAGTTTGATCATAACTCTAGAAACTACTTATTACTAAGAGCATTATCTATCAATATTTGGGATAATTCATTAATAGAACATATCAATTTCTAAATAATTACAAAAAATACTAGAAAAAGTAAACTTATTATTGAAGGTAGAAGATCATTCTGGAACCCAATCACCATCATAAAAAGTTATTATTTTATTATCCTAAGTGTCAAAGAGGCATGTCCTTCCATGTTATTTAGAATTCTGACTAAAAGCCATCTGTTTCTAATGTTTAGCAAGTTTTTATGCAATGAAAGTAGCTATTTTCCCCCCCAGTATTGACAGCTGGTTTGCCAAAGTGTAGCTGGTCCTTAAATTTGACATACCAACCAAACCACCAGGAGAGAACAAAATATAGTATTTGATAATATCACCAAAGCCGTTGTGAAAGAGAATAAAATGCAGAAGTACACACATGATGCCACACACATACACAATGATAGAAAGGTAAAAATTACAGATGCAGAAAATTTTGTTTTCAAAATATAAATGTTAAATAAGTTTCAGATGATTCACTTTAAACAGATACACCAATATTGATTTTTAATACACCCCTTTTACAAAAAAAATTTAAAAACCAACCTTCCTGAGATTATTCAAATCATTTAGGATAAGCCTTCTGATCCTCCCCATCTCCTTCCAGCTGTAAGAAACCTTAAACATTGTCTTCACTACTGTCCCTCCATTTCACAAATGAGGAAACTAACCACGTCCACACAAGGAACAAAAGTCCTGATTACAACTCTGGTACTAAAGCTTTATCTCCACTGTTCCAGACAATTCATCTCACGCAGATGATTTCCTTTGTGTCTCCACAAACTCTGCTCATTTTCACCTACATGCCTTTGCTCACACTAAACTCCCTCAGGCTTCTAAGTGGAATTTCCCCTAATCAAATGTTTTTCCTAGTCCTGCTTTCTACTTAACTTCAGCCTGAATTTGATAAATCCTAGGAAGCTAATCATGACCACTCACACACTTCTTAAATTCCCTTGATCATTAAGATTAAATGTCCATCAAATATAGAGAGGATTAACAATACACTTATTTTGTAATACCTCGCTAATATCAAGGTCTATCCACTTTGACTTCTACCACATGGACAGGGGGTTGGGGAGAGGAAGGATATCTGAGTTGATGTCACAAAGTATTTGTTCTCTGAATTTCACCTCCACACAGCAATAGCTCCTATGTGAGCATCATATGCAGGGCTACTTCTTATGGTCTGCCAAGTCTCCACAGACATTTAGAGTCTTCATAATGTTAGTAGGTTCCACACAGTTCACATACTGATCTTTAGTACTGTGTAAAGGGCTCTTTTCATTTTATGGCTTTATAATAAAGGAATTATGTGTAAATAGATAAAAGAAACTATAGAAAATAACATTTCACAGCATGTGCTAAATTCTAGATAGTTCACTTAGTTAATTTACACACCTTTTTGAACAACAACAAAAAATTTCACTTGTAAAGTATTATTCAGAATAAAAAGCAAATTACAAGCAACATAAAAATTAACAAGATTGGGAAAAATATGCAACTGTGCTTGTGACGTAACTTTTAATTTAGTACTTCCCATCTCAGGTGGGTCATCAGCCTCCAACCCTCTATGGCTCAGTCTTCAAAAGCTTATCTACTAACTCTGCTGCTCACTGTGCTGACTGAACTATTTCACCTCTTTTTTGTCTTCTCCAACCTCTAGCACCCCCTCTCCACTATTCATTCTCAGTAGGTGACCTTCATTTTCATTTCTATGAGAAAACAGTAGATAATTACCACATCTTTCTACCATCCAACTACAAACCTGGCTAATTTGGAAGACCTACCACTCCTCCAATCTCAAAATAATAGTTCTATTATAAGTGGGTTCTATATCTTCCCTTATCTTCTTTAGTGTAGCTCTAGAAATTACTTCTTCTCCCTCTTACATCATCAATAATCTCCTTTCCAAATCATCCCATCAGGATGGAAATGATAAAATTGCTTTCATTTATTTAAAGTATACCCTGACCCCTCAATCTCTTCCTTTGACTACCTTATTCTCTATTCCTTGTCGTAACAAAATTCTTTTAAAGAGATGTTTATGTCACTGTCTCCCCTGTCTCATCTCCTATAAAACACTCTAATGAGAGTTATTCCACCACCACTGTGCTAAAATCATTCTCATAAAGGCTTTCAAGAGCTGATCAATACACCTGAATCACCTTTCAACTGTTCATTCTTCAATGGAACCAATGTCTTTCACCTGGTCTGAGAGAAGCACTCACCTGTTTTTCCTCTCACTCCACTGGCCTTTTTTTCTCAATCTGATTTACTGTCTCCTCCTTTCCCACATCTAAATCTTGCATTACCCTAGACTTCAGTCTTTGGTTTTCTTTCCTTTCCAACCCATCCTCCCTCCCTTTGTGACTCCATGTTATATTTTGGTGTAAATATGATTACAAATTGTACACCTCTAGTCCTGGCCTCTCTCCTCATGCTCTGTTCAATTTGCCATGTATGTGTCCAAAGTCATGTCAAAATTTACAAAAGTAAAATAAGACACTTGAATCATGACCTTCCCACCAAATGCTGCCCCTTTTAGTATTTTGCAGCTCAGCATATTGCCTTTTGAGTGATTAGGTCACAGTATATATATCATCCTTCATTCTTTATTTCCTCACAGACCTATGTACAATCAATTAGAGAACTATGCTCACGAACTATACCTGAAAAGTGGCTGCTTTACCCCACCTCACTTCTTAGCTGCAATACCTTCCAAATAGATCTCTTTGCTGACACTCTTGCCCCTCCACAGGTAGTCCTCCATGCCATAGCCAGATTGCTCTTTCAAAAGTGCAGAAGAGATTCTTGCTCACATCCTCAACTGGTATTCAATAAAACCCAAAGAATAAAATCCCGCTCTTCACTGTGACACAGTAGTTCCATCACAATCTGGCCTCTGCTTACCTCTCCAAACTCAGCTCCTCTTCTTCTCCTCCATCTCTTCCAAACCAATCATAAAAGGCTTTTTTATTTATCTTTAAACTGTGCACATAACTTTGCTCCAACAATTCCATCTCTAGCAATTTCTCTAAGTAAAACCAAAAATAATAAAGGGAATTTATAAAGCTACTAACTGTAGTATTATTAATAATATAAAACATTGAGATGACATAAATAATGCAAAATTAGTTTAAGTATCACACATAGAGTAAATTAAATAATACATTTAGGAACAACTTTATTAATATGTGATAACATACACTGTGCATTAAGTGAAAAAAAGGACTATATTGTATGACCCTGAATTTATAAGAAATGTGAAATAACATGGCAAAATGGAATACATATACTAATATATTAGCAGTAATAATCTTAATATTGGAGAAAAGTTAACTTTTAATTTTTTATCTAAGCTTATTTCTTTAACTAATTTTGTTTTATAATAATATGTGTATTGGGGCACCTGGGTGGCACAGCGGTTAAGCGTCTGCCTTCGGCTCAGGGCGTGATCCCGGCATTATGGGATCAAGCCCCACATCAGGCTCTTTCGCTACGAGCCTGCTTCTTCCTCTCCTACTCCCCCTGCTTGTGTTCCCTCTCTCGTTGGCTGTCTTTATCTCTGTCACATAAATAAATAAAATCTTTTAAAAAAATAAAAATAAAAAAATAATATGTGTATTATGCAGGAAATAAAGAAAATTTATAACTATGAAATATTGAGAATTATAATTATAAGAAGATTCTGGAAACATGGCCACTTGAGTAACTCTTGTTTCCCTGTACTATGAACTCCATATGGCTTGTCTCTTCGAGTGACTACTAGACTCTGAGGGTGAAGGTGATGTTTTGAGTCCTATTGGGAATACAGTGAAGGACCCATGCATGAGTCCATCCACCAGGATGAGATCTCAACAATGAGAAAAGAAGTTAATTCTGAAGAGATCTCTTGTTTTCTAACATCTGAGGACTCCGCAAAAGGAGGTAAATATTGACCATTCCGAGCTCTCTGGGTCCCCAAAGGCAAGAACAAGTCAAATGGTAGTGAAGAATTGCCTCCCTTTGAATCTGTGAGTCACAGGGAGATAGCAGAGCAAAGAGATTTTCTCCAAGTACCTCAACCCAGGGGTACAACCTGCCATCAGACCTCAGGTAAGGGGAAGGAATGAGTACCTTACCTTCTTGTGTACCGACTGGATTCCTGTTATTAGAGAACTTCAGCCACCTTGTCTAGCACCCCCGTGCTAGCAACAGAGGAGCATAGTGGCCATCTGAAGAAGATCAGCATGAACTATTTTCAATCAATCAGAATGAAGGATTACAGAAATAGGACTCAGATAAAATCCTTAGTTTAAAAAAGGAGTAAAATGAATTAAATTACTTAACTTTCAAGTACAGCACCAAAAAGAAAAAGAGAAAGGAAAAAAAGAAAGAAGGATGGAAGGAAGGAAGGAAGGAAGGAAGGAAGGAAGGAAGGAAGGAAGAGGAAGAAGAAAGAAAGAAAGAAAGAAAGAAAGAAAGAAAGAAAGAAAGAAAGAAAGAAAAAGAAAGAAAGACACCCTAAAACAAACAAAAGAAGCTTCCTTTTCAATCTACATGGATAGTTTTCACTTGTTGTGCAACAATGGAGACATGACAGCTTAAAACAACCTCATTCATTGTCTTCATTTTCCAGGGGTCAGGATTACAGGTATGGTTACCTGGGTTTTCTACTCAGGGTCTCACAAGGATGCAGTGAAAGTATTGGCTGGTCTGTATTCTCTGAGGACCCAAGCATTTCCGAACTCAGGTTGCTGCCAAAGTTCATTTCCTCACATGTGTAGGACTGAGGATCCCAGCTGCATGCTCTCTGTTGTCTGGAGGTTGCTTTCAGGTTTCTGTCATGGGACCTCTCCAAGATGGCATGCTTTTTGTTCAGGGCCAGGAAGAGTGACATCCCATCACCACTGCTATATCCTATTAGTCAGAAATAAGTCTTGGCTATGGACTATGGACTATGGGAAACAAACTGGGGACTTCAGAGGGGAGGGGGTGGGGGAAGGGGATGGACTGGTGGTGGGTAGTAAGGAGGGCACGTATTGCATGGTGCACTGGGTGTTATACGCAACTAATGAAGCATCAAACTTTACATCAGAATCAGGGGATGTACTGTATGGTGATTAACATAATATAATAAAATAAAATTAATTATAAAAAAAAAAAAGAAATAAGTCTTGGGTCCTGCCCACATTCAAGGGAAGGGATTATACAGGATGTGAACATCAGATAGCAGAGATTATGGGATATCACCTTAGCATCTGCTGTAGAACTAAAAGACAAAAAAAAAGGTTAATTAAAGAAAATGGGTCATTACCAAGATCCATAATGAGGAAGAAATATCTCAATTCAGAGAACAAAGTTTAAAAGAGATAAAATCATTAAAAAATAAAAGAGAAGATACAATAACTAAATAGACATTAGGGAAAAAAATCTCTTTAACTGACTAAAATGATGTAATAGAAAAGTTGAAGTCTGAAAATCAGACGGATTCATAAAGTTCCAGTCTGTATTGAGGAGAAAAAAATATTCATAGGATTCTTCCTGAATATGCAATAAC
Organism: Ailuropoda melanoleuca; assembly: GCF_002007445.2. NCBI lineage: Eukaryota > Metazoa > Chordata > Mammalia > Carnivora > Ursidae > Ailuropoda > Ailuropoda melanoleuca. The sequence goes on from NW_023179820.1 coordinate 4,207,510, forward strand.
TACATTTCTCAGTCTCTCTGAAGGTAGATGTGACCAAATGATGAAAATTTTAGCTAGTAAATCCTGAAAGGAAATGATGTGTACCATCCAGGCCTGCCCCATGGAGACCTCTTGCAGAAGTTCTTCATGTTCTCTTTTCACATGTTGGGTAGGTAGAACGGAAATAAGTCCTCAGGCAATTTCACAACTACGCCAGACATGGTAGAACCCTATGAAAATTGACCACTGGATGGGGGGGGGATGGCTGGCTGGTTCACCTGCCCAAAAGCTAAAGCTATTTTGCAAATAAATTTCACACTCACAAAATAAAAAATAAATGCTTCAGTTAACTCTGACAATCAACCTCGTAGATAGAAAGGCAGAAATGTGAAGAACATATGGAAAAGGGCGTTTTATATAGCACAGACTTTAAACAAAATGAATTTTAATAAATTGAAGATTTGATTAGGAAACGTTGATACAACTGCATTAAGATGTATCATGCAATCATTCAAAAGAATGAGTTAGAATAAATGAGTTGGAATGATTTCCATTAAGTTTCTTACTCTAAGGATAAAGAACAAAAACTAAATGGGGGAAATATGTCTAGTATGATGCCATTTTAAAGAAATCTTCATTAACTAAAAAAAGCCCCTGATCATAAATACTTATATGTTTACAAAAGCATATTGAAGGATATACAGGTGATTATACAGATTAGCAAGAGGCAGAAAAAATGGCATTGGGAGGGAGAGGAGACCAAGAGGAAAGGATATAGCCATAAAAAGAACAAAATTTAAAACACACTAAAAAGAATTCATATGATCATATGTAATGTAAAAGTCTGCTTCAGTGTGTATATGTGTAAAGAAATTAAACAGATATTGAGTCAGACAAGAAGATTACTATTATTTAAATATCTCAAGTTGGCTTTTTATAGTTATATGGGAGGCTTAGGATAATCACTAATGAAATATACACTTGTGTTGTTTCTCAAAGATATTTGGGACAAAGTGGGCATGGGCAAAGTCAAGTATGAACACCCATTCCATATTACCCTAGACTCTGCACTTTTATTTTACTACCTTAAAACTTAGAGAAAACCCACTAACCCACTTTGTGCTGACATTCTAAATTTTAAAAAAGTTTTTCCAGACATTGTGTCTGTTTCAAGCGGAAACTATTCACGTGCCTGGTCTATCTATCCATTTCCATTCATTTATCCATTCATATATGTATACATCTTTTCTTGACATTAATCTTGGGTATCTGAAAAGCATTTCCAATGAAGAAGAATTATGGGATAAATTATTAAATACAGCCTATATTCATTCCTTAAGGTTGTAAATCTAAATTTTGTCATTTGGGAATGTCTTAAACATGGGACTTTCACAAACCAATTACCTGTTTACTTTGTCTCCACCTTGTTTTATGAGTCAGTGTTTTAGAAGAAGCCAAGACTGTCTATGGTGTAGCTGAGGACTTCTACTTTGACAGAATCCTTTAATATGTTTGGTTTGATGACAATTCAACAATTTAAAGTAGCAAAAATTCTCTTCTGCCATTTTCAAAAGAATAATTTCTACCTGCATTGTGCTACTAGTGAAACAGAATATTCACTTTATTGTATTGAAAAATATGTTAGTATTCACAATATGAAATATACAAGATTAAGACCAATTTCTATTTGGAATTATTCTATATAGAGAATAATAATAGTCAAAAAACAAAACTAAACACTCACTGGTACTTTCTGAAGAATCACATTTTCTGTGTCTTCTCTTAATGTCAATTGAGAATTGTTATTTGCTAAGGTCAAATACTTACAAACCCTTTGGGTCCTCAAAATTTTTCTGGATGACGCTTGAAATTCCTGATGTGTCCCATTTGTTTGCTACAGCTTGCCATTGCTGCAACGTGTTGGAATTCTTAGTTACCTATTTGTTGTTTGTTTTAGGTCAGGTTTGATTAGGCTAGGTAGCTGGTTTGGCTTGGTTTGGTTTTGATTTGGGCTCAGCTAGAGGACTGCACTGCAGAGCTCTTCTGTCCAGAGAAGCTGTCTTCTTTGCAGTTTATAGAGTATTCATCATCTCTAAAATTCGTGATTTTTTTTCAGCAACGGATTTGACCCTCACTGAACTCACCACTGAATACCTAAATCTGATTCTAAATGACTGATGTTTTTTAAATAGTTCATTTAGAAAAAAATGCATTTTATTTTACTCCAGATATTAATAATGTTAATAACCATAGATGGATAAGGCATTTTTCTACAGTATTCTAATAAGTGACACTTAATGGATTTGATCTTCTTCATGAATAAAGCAAATGATCTGCTCCCTGGGGAGTGTTTTTTTCTTGTCAGTTCTGTGAAGTGTTTGAGGCATAATGTACTCACACCATCCCCAGGTATGGAGAGTGATTTAGTCCAGCTAAGGCAAAAATACTTAAATGATTTGATCCCATACCATTGTACACCTCCCATATAAGTGTAACCAAACTCATAGATTACATATTGATGGGAAGGAATAAAAATAAATGAGCACACCAAAAACATTTTTGGTGCGTTTGTTTAAAAATAAATAATCCAATTATAATGTATGAGGATCTATTTAAAAATAAGAAAACATGGCAGCTATAATATGAAATAAGATGCTCACTTTGGAACCACTGTATCTATATTATTAAAATTCTTAGCCTGTGGGGCACCTGGGTGGCTCAGTCGGTTAAGTGTCTGCCTTTGGTTCAGGTCATGATCTCAAGGTTCTGGGAGCCAGCCAAGCCAGAGTTGGGCTCCCTACTCAGTGGGGAGCTTGCTTCTCCCCCTCCCTCTGGCCCTCCCCCAACTTGTGCTTTCACTCTCTCTTGTGCTTTCTCTCTCTCTCTCAAATAAATAAATCTTTTTAAAAAGTCTTAGGCCATTATTGTAAGATTTTTAATAAAAAATAACTTGTATGCATAAAAAAAGTTTAAAAATTTCAAGAAAAATAACATTTAATATGCTTTTCTTGTTTTTGCATAGTATTCAAAATACAGGCAACCTAAGCTACTCTTACAGGAAAAGCCCATCTTCAATGGTCTTATCTAGTAAATGGCAGAATAATGTTTTATACTTTAAAGCCACAATGCTATATATTTTTAATTAAGTCAGTTAATTTAGTCAGTTAACAACTATTTGCGAAGTGACTGCAAAGGAAATGGGTAATACATTAGGTGAAGGTGAGTAAAGATAAAAGGTATTGTTTCTTATCATAGAGAATATAGTCTATTGCAGGTGACAGGTGTGGAGAAAAATGATTGCAAAATAATATACTTGTTATATTTCATATCTATATGAGGTGCAGTGGGCTTAATACCCCATCCATACATTTCAACTGAGTATGTGAACAGAATTGAGATCAGAAAAAATTAATGGATGTCAAGGACAGTTTTTAACTGATTGTTCGATAGTGTAATATCTAATTAATGTTCTTAAACTTTTACCATAAAAGGTAGAATTGGAGGAATATCAGCTGATATATATTAAAAACATCTTTTCCTTTTCTTCCCACTTTTTATTAAAGAAATTATAATGGCAACAGATGAGACTTTGTGGTAACTAGCAGAAGAAAATTGTTTCATTTCTGGAATTCATACGACATGTTTTATATTTGAAGCCAAATAAACATAAAGCATGCCAGGGTGCAAAGCTCTGTAATGAAGGTGAAGAGGAAAAAAGCAAAGACCATCCAGGAGGAGAGAGAAAATTATCAGCCCCTGCCAGAGCAGAAATGACATTAGATAAAATTCAGCAACTAATATAAACCATAAACCAAACAAAAGCCTCGTAGAATAAGGGCAAATAGTGTCTTCAAAATTAAATCTCTACCTAATTTAACTATTTCAGTGCTGTCTGTATAGTAAATTTTAAGACTTTGAACGAAGAATACAAACATTTCTTAAGCAAAGTCTGTTGCAAGAATTGGCTACATTTTTTCTGTTTTTATGCCACATAAGTGCCTCTTTTATTAAATTATAAACAACACGCTTCTCATTCTTCTATATCATGTCTTTTTATAAACTCCTAACCAAACTAATTTAGTAAATTGTATTCCTTCCTTCCTCCTAAGATACCTTACTGTCTGATTACCTCAAATACTTTTATTTTTTTCTTTAATGCATGCCTTGTTTTTATTTCATACAAGCATTTCTTCTCCATTGGAAAAAAAAATAACTATTTGAATAGAGATTGAATAAATGAAAAAGACTTAAAATACATATCGATAATTACATTTATTAATTACACATATCATATTTCTAACAATACTTCCTTCGGGAACCTACTTATTGAAAAGGATTTGACCTGTTATATCTCTTGGGATATCACAACAAAAACCACTATTTATTGTAAGTTTGCTAAATTCCTCTCATTTACTGGATACTTATAGGCATTGTTAATTTAATTCTCACATCAATCATATAAGATGTATAACTTATAACCATTGTTTAAATATAAAAAAATGAGCCTTTGACAAGTCTATTAACTTGTCTGAGTCACACATTTCGGTAGGAAGTTAGGATTTAAACACCGATCTTTCTACCAAGTATATGCTTTTTTTTATGGTCTAATTAAATGCACATATAAAATGCAATGAATTATGTATCCATCAAAGGAAATGATTAGAGGAATCTGAGATGATCTCACATAGGAATTAGCCAAATTCCAAGCAGAAATAGAAGAAAAAAAGGAAAATTAGAAAT